>NC_047525.1:5025108-5312858 GCF_902827115.2 Pseudochaenichthys georgianus
AAAATACTAAAAATAACATTTCAGGTAAGTCAAGAGTCAGTAATCTTAGTCATTACTCACTACTTTAGTCACCAAAGGTGGAATCTATGGACATACGCAGCAATGACAACTTAGTTTGGAGTTTAGCTACATTTTCTCTCGTGTTAGCTAGCTGCATGGTAAGACTCAAAACTGTTGATGAAATCATACCACCAGCACCAGAAGAGCTGAAACCCCTCCTTCAAGCAGTGAACAAGGCCCTCCACTGAACAAGTTCAGAACTTCAGACCAGATGTATGTCAAGACTTGGCTTCAAAGCCATTGCTTAGCTAACAATCCGAAAGCAAGAGCCAGAAAAATTTAGACCAAAAAGCATGATTATGAAAATCTTTGGAAACTTCTATGAGATGGGGGAGAGTGGAGAAGGCAGCCATTGACAACATTGGTCCTATTTTGTATTATCTGTATAATCTTTTAATATATTTTCATATTGTGTAAACAATTTCAATTTGCACTTAATGCCCTGTTAAAAAAGTAACATTGGGAATGTTAACATAAAATATTTGTATTTGAACTGCAATAAAATTATGACGGATCAATATTTTTCTAATTTTTTTCCTCAAATGTTTCATAATGATTTAATTCATTACGATAAAAATATAACCCTTTAGATACCAGTTTTGATCGTATACCAGTAACTGCTTTTTTGAAAAAATACACTATAATTCAATATTCTAAAAACTGTTGACTTTATTATTAGTATAATCAGCTGATCCATCTGAATAATAAATGAGTGACTGTTAACCTACAAGATTTGTACCATAGACTTCCATTATAACCACATTTTTGTATCCCCTCCCCCCCTTTAAATTAAAGTGAAAAAAAGATTTTGCACTAATTGTCCTCTGCACTTGACCCTAAATGTTAGTGGTGCCATGGCAGCCCGGGACCGACTCTAATTCTGAGGTGCCTTGGTCAAGAGCAAGGAAAGGAGTTCTGAACATCCATAACATGCATGTTGTTTTAGGAGTATACTGATTATCTTTATGCTGGTTGGTCTCCCACCCATCAGCACAAATTATGTCCCCATAAAATCCACCATCCCCCCTGATTTTTTTTTTACAACTTGAGTACTGGCTGTAATGTGACGGGCGGGAAATACAGATTCTGAGGTTTTTGCTAATCACATCAAAAATGAAGAATACCGTGCATTTTGATCTACAGGGAGCCCAATTACGATGGTCAAGAGGCATCAATTCAACGATAAAGCTGCAGATGAGTGCCAGGCAGCAGGCTGACACTTAGACTGGGATTTCATTGGCTTGTCAGTGTTTTATATTTCATGCAGTATTTAAATTAACTTTGACTTTTAACAATAAAACAATATACTTTGACGACGGACGTTAGCCTCCGTAGCATCATTAGCTGTGATGAGGAGTTTCCAAAAGACGCACATGTATTGATCATACCCAGTCTATGGTATTGACTGACCGGGTACTCCGTCTTCTCTGTGGACGGCCTGAATCTATTCATTGTTTACAACACTGCTAGTGCAAGAATGAACACAAAAGTGGGCGGGGCTACTGAAGGTGAGTACATGCTGGATGCACCCAGGGACAGATTTACTACAGTTCATCTGAGGAACCCAGGAGCAACAACTCCGGTATAACATGGTTGTTATTCATTAGTTGAGCCTGGCATCAGAGAGATTTCATTGGAGCGTACATTTTAAGAGTTCTGAATATGCTGAAAAATCAAACATTAGCTTTCAGCACTTCAAAACAAAGCCACGGCCCCACTTAATGCCGTACAACATGCATTCCATTCATCTGGAAGTATGACTAACGGGCAGCTGATGAATCATTCTCAGCATATTGATTCAGACTCCATTCACAACAAACGGCCCCCACACTACTACAACGTATCGGAGTGCTCCCATCACTCACTGGACCCTCTCCTCCTGGATGTCTGCTGAACGCAAACTGCTGACTCAGGAAAAAAGCACCCTACTATTTTGATATGTATCAGTTCAGGAGAAAAAATAGATGATTATTGGCTGCCTGGCTTTCATGCTGAGGAGCGTCTGTTCAAAGGCAGAAGAGAAACCAGGTTATGGAAGCAATACTTATGCCTGCCTCCTGATGGCCTGATTAATATTTCATTGTGTTTATTTTACAATATGGCGTCACTATTTTTAATATTAAGGGCTGAGCTTTAAGACTGCATCCACTGAGGTAGTCACATGTGGGCTTATGAAAGTCCGGACGGCGTTTGAAGGCACCGTGTCTGAATACAAGCTGCCTCTCACTGATGATGAACATGTTGGTATATTCACTGTTAACATACTGTAGCACCGATATCTGCCTTATAAACACAAACCATGGACATCTCACTAAGCTTTAAGAGATCAGAGATGTGTCAACAAAAGCACCCAACAAACTTCTTAATCTGATACAAATATAACTCAACTAACATCATCTTTTTCTTAGTGAGACCCTACCCTTTACATCTAGTAAGAAGGTTTTAATTCAACATGTAAAGGTCCAAAGTCCACTTGTCCATGTATGTTATACATAAACAAGTGTCCCCTCTGTGTAAAGAGATTCTATTATTATTTTCATCTAAAGTAACAGACAGAGAATCAGCACTTTGGAAACAGGGCTGAAACAGAGGGGATCATGGGATGCTGCGCTGCATGGCCTGTTGGGTATTTCCAGCCAAACAGTCCAGAGACATGTTTTGTATATATCTGAGACCTGTAATATATTGGTGAAAACAGTATGATAGGGATGCCATTGGGCCTACGTCTCGTTCGATTTTCTCAAAAAGGCTTAAATTAGTATTTTAAAGATGTTACCGACTATTTATGTAAAGGAAGTCCCTCGGAGACAGTTGGACACACACCTTACGGAGCATTTGAGTGTCTCCAAGTTCATCCTTTTGTTTTTTCCAGTACGCAGCTTCAATGTTTGACTTCACTTACTAAAAAACACAACGGTTCTTACTTCTCACTAAACATAGTTATGTAATATTATATTCTGAAAATAAACCATCCTGTATCCGATACACTGGTCCTTTGATGGAATACATATATTTTGCAACAGGCCTAAATATTTCAACAACATCTAATAATATTTTCAAGAAGCGAGACTGTGTCAGTGCTGATGTTCATTATATGATATGTATTCATCCTTTATATGATTATTATTTATATGAATTGTCAATTTATTCGTTGTATCATCAGTTGGGCTGCTTGTTGTTGTTATTGTTGTTGTCTGTCCTTTTCCATTTTCTTTACTGATTTATGTACTTGCTTTGATATATTTATTTATTTTAAAACTGCTTAGCTGCTTCGGTAAAGAAAAAAGCATGTCTCTTGACTTTTTTATGTTTCTGCAAAATGAGTTTTTGAACAAAGTACACGTATGGACCAAACAATCAAATAAATACAAATGTACACAAATAAATTGGTTAAAACATGTCAGCTACAAATACAAACATATTATTGTGATAAAGATGTGCAAAAAACTGACTCAATAACCAGTGTCTCCTTTGTAACCCCCGGCACAGTCATGTAATGGATACCCATATGACACTGCAGAGTGAGATATAACTGAGGGAATCCCCCCCCCCCCGCACGCACGCGCGCACGCACACACAATCACAGGTCGCCCCATCTTATCCGTGCAGTACAAATGACACCGTATACCGTAGGAGAGGATCCTCGCCGGTGTGTGAGAGAGCCTCCCGAAGCACAGCCCGCAGTAGGAAACACACACACACACACACACACACACTGTCAAACGTTGCAAACCCATCGTATGAAGGATGTCGGGGATAAACGCGCATTTTTACCTGAGCAGCTGTCAGTGAGGATGAGGAGGATGCCCGTCTTCTTCTTCTTCTTCTTCTTCTTCTTCTTCTTCTTCTGGTTTTGCTGCTGCTGCTTCTTCTTCTGCGCTCAGGTCCTCCTCAGCCTCCCAGCCAAGCCCTCTCTCTCTCTCTCTCTCTCTCTCTCTCTCTCTCTCTCTCTCTCTCTCTCTCTCTCTCTCTCTCTCTCTTATTCTCTCTCTCTTTCTCTGATTCTCTCTCTCTCACACACAATGCATGCCGGGAACGTGAGGGTGTCGTGCCTCATCACTGATTCATTCCGGAGCCGCTCGGTGTGTCTGGGAGTGAAGGGGATCAGATGTGAAGCAGGAAGAATACAAGAAATGTCATTGAAATGCTTATTAATGCGTTATTTTGTTGTTCATTTTGCAAAATTCCTCGGAATTGTGTCTAAAGTCAAATGTATCTGTTTGTATATAAAAAAATGTGCCCTCAATTACACCGCCATGAGACTCTAATATTTTAAACAATACATTATCCAGGGTGGATACAGTATATCCAGCCTGTTTTTCTAAATTAAAACCATTATTATCTCAGAGTTCTGAGAACATAATGGTTTCAAGGTGGTGCCTTAAGTCCCAAGTGAAGCTCTATTTTAGTATAGCTGGATTTGATGGAGGCAAAGTGTCCCGTCTGTTTTACCGCGATGAGAGGGGCCGGTTTAAATATAATATCTATCTTTAAAATAAACATCTCTATTGAAACTATTCTCTCATTCAAATGAATAAGAACGCTTTACTATAGGTTGATGTGTTTGCACAAACTATGCAAGTAAATCACTTAAATATACTTGGTGAGAAGGGTTAGGGTCAAACGATCGTCCTCTTGCTCAGCTCTCAGTGTGCTGAGCTGTGTGACACCGAGTGATGCACGGCGGTTCTTTCATTCAGCTGGAACCTCTGTTTGCTCATCTTCTTTGTGGAGGAAAGCATCCATACATCGATAGTTTTCTCATCTCAAGAGCCTGGTGTTTCCTGTGAGTTCGCATGTAGTGTTGCTTCAAATGGCATTCACCTCCATAAGCGATAGCAAATCAAAACAGGCAGATGTCACGAATGACTCTCTAGGAAAAGTCCTCCAGCGGCTACACCCACACATAAATACATGTACAGACATTGTTGATTGATTGACATCTGGCTCAGCTAATGGAGATAGCCTTCTCTTGTTTTCAAAACGAACAGTGGATTAAAGCCAAGTTTAAGAAAGGCAAGTGTCAATCAAATGCGGGACATTGTCTCAATGTGTGGGACACGGGACAAATGATAGAAAGGACACCTGGTCCCCCTAGGGAACATTTATTATCCCATAAGGAAATATGCATGTCACACATTGGTGTGTACATTTACAAACACACACAATTATCCTCCATTATATTTCTGATCAACCTCATGATCGTCCTCATCGTCTTGATTAGCGCTGCAATTAGGCATGATCTTGTGGTTGCCCTTTTTAAGGTGCAGATCAGGCTGTAGGACAGACAGAATGCTAAACACCTGTAATAAGCACACTCAAGGAGAGAGAATATCTGCCTGCACTCACCAGGAAAACAACTCCAACATGCTAATGATGCTAGCTCGGTGTCTGCAGGATGTAAACTGCTGCTAACAGATGATACAAAGAGGGAGGCTGTGGCTCAGTCGGTTAGTGTGCTGCTCCCCGGATTAGGGGAAGACTGGTTCTATCCCCACTGCAGTCAATCAATCAATGTTTATAGAGCCAGGGGCGGCGGGTGCTGTAGGCTAGGGAAGGCTAAGCCTTCCCAAATATTTGTGTCACTGCATCCTGGTAAAATACAAATATAATGTATAATGTCTGTGTCTTTGACATTAGCGCTGCTAGCCACCTGTGCCCTGTACTACAAAGCCAGTTCAACATACCCTGGATGTGTTTGAGTAACAAACAAACTAACAACAACAAACTAACAAACGAGATCTCGCTAAGCGGTCCTACGACGCTGGTTAATATCAACTCGGTAAATCAAGCCAGAGTTTCTCTCACCAGCTGAGAGCACGTTCACGTGAAAGGGGCGGGGTTAGCTACATTTGACCAATCACAAACAGGGACAAGTGTACTGACAGCGCAGCGTCATACTTCATTAATGAAAAGTAAACTAATATTAGACAAATATGAGCTTTAAACATCCATGATTTAAACATATAATCAAGGACACAAGCCACAGAGTTGCACCTGCAAGGTGTGTTTTGTTTGTTAGTCTATTAATGAACTGACTCGTGCTCCGTGCTAAAGTGTTAGCCAAGTTTAATCAAGAGGTCTTGTTCGGGTCCCTTACCGTACATGTGGATTTAAACACAGGTCACAACTATGTGGCGACACCTTGTGGTAGGAGTGTGTATCTATCTAATCAACACATCCCCCTTTCTTTGAGGTAATATAAACAAATAGTACAACATCAATTTTAACCAAACATTTTGATTTCTCTACCATGCCATAACAAATAAACATCTGGTCTAAATGTACTCAGAATGCTAACCAGCACAAACTTGGAAATTGTCTAAACATTTACACCATTTTAACATGGATCAGTCTCTCAACTACAGATTCAGTCTATCTGGTTTTCTGATTTCCCTTGTAGATCTTCTGACCACATGTTCACTTGTGTGTTATGGCGCATTTCCACTGCAGCGGGGTAGCCCCGTTTAAGCGTCCCTAAGCGTCCTCGCTCAGGCCTCGGGCTGCCTCGCTGGCCGTCAGAGGCCTTGGCGCATTTCCATTACAGTTTCAAGGAGGCGGATCGTATAGGGCCGGATCCTATAGTGAACGACGGTCGGCGAACGAGCCGTTTTTTGTTTTGTTTTTGCGGAGGGATCTAGATCGGCATGAAGGCACACTATGCAATGTGGACATTATCCCGCTTATTACACATGGCCACATTCTCAACAAAGTAACGACATGACTCCCAATAATAATTGAAATGCTTTTATGGATTTAGAAAAAGATTTTATTGATTTAAAAAATAGTTTTATTTATTGATTTAAATTGACATGCATCCGCTAAGAAAAGTAGTCCGTTGTTACTGTTTGAACTAACGTAACAACGGCAGGAACTGCTTCTATAGTGTTTTTGAGGAGCTTTTTGATTACAGATTTGAAAACATCGTTGCTTGCTTTAAAAGTAGCACAATTCATTATGTCAAACCTTGGAAAGTATCTAGATATCCCTGTCCTAATGCCAAAAGTAACTGGCAACTGAATATGTGTCGCCGTTTGATGTCAATGTCTGGACCGCTGCGTAAAAAGGAGGGTTTCTGCCCCATTACTTATCTTCTTACTTCTATAAGAATAAAACACGGAGGACGGAGATCTCTTTTTGTCCCCCTCTTCTCCCCGCTGCAGCCTAGCAGCTGATCTCAAAGCACGCTCCCCTCTCCTGCAGGGAGAAAACTATATGTATACTTTATATAGGTTGATACAGTAGCCCCTTTTTTTAAATAGTTTTTATAGGTGTTGCTATCTGTTTTGTGTAGCGTGGTTCTACAAGCAAGTCAATGCATTCATTGTGTGGTATCAGAGAGTTACACGGGTCTGTAAATGCAATGAAAACAATTGGCCACAGCAAATCATTTATATTAAACATGTCATTTTTACTTTTGAATACTTCAGTACAAAGGATGTCTTGAATAATTTAAGTGATATATGTGTACACATATAAATCATTAGTCAAAACAGGGCTACATTTGATTTGATTAAAAGGTATAATATGTGGTAAACTGAAGAGCCCTTTGGGAGCCGAAAGAGCCGGCTCTTCTTGGTGAGCCGAGCCAAATGATCCAGCTCACCAAGAAGAGCCGGAATTCCCATCACTAGACCGAATGACTTCTTCTGCGAGGATTTATAAAAGCAGCTGGAATCCCTTAAATTAAATTACTGCCACCTACAGTATGTATTTCTGCTGAGTGTCATTATTCTATTGGATAAAAAAAGTTAGGAAACGCCCCTATACGATCCGCCCCTATACGATCCGCCTCCTTGCTGCGGTCTGCAGTCAGACCCATCTCACCCCAGGTCTTAAACTGTAGAGATGGGTCTGGCTGCAGACCGCAGCAAGGAGGCGGATCGTATAGGGGCGCATCGTATAGGGGCGTTTCTTAACTTTTTTTATCCAATAGCAACTTAAGGGATTCCAGCTGCTTTTATAAATCCTCGCAGAAGAAGTCATTCATTCTAGTGATGGGAATTCCAGGCTCTTCTTGGTGAGCCGGATCATTTGGCTCGGCTCACCGAAGAGCCGGCTCTTTCGGCTCCCAAAGGGCTCTTCAGTTTATCACATATTATACCTTTTAATTAAATCAAATGTCTCTAGGGCTCTGGAGTGGAGTGCACCAGATGGGCGTAAAAAAGTAGGGCTTAACTCTAACGTCGGGCTTAGCTACGTCCGACGTAGTGATTCGAATTTACACCGAGTGCACCAAGCCTGATTAGTCTCGGGCGTAGCTGCGCCTGGTCTTAAGATGCGCGTCCACGTGAATACACGCAAAACAGTAATTGTTGCCAAGCAACGCCATTTTACAGACTCAGAGGACTGCAGAGAAGAGGGAATTCCCACACCCACAGCGTCAGCGATGACTCGAGGGGAATCCAAAATGGCCACACCCCGAAAGAGAAAGAGGGATTTGTCAGAGCTACAGCGGGAACTGACGGAGAAAGAAATCGGTGCTGGAGGGCCAATGAAACTTGTTTTATAGCCCGACATGCAGTTGTGCGATGAACATTAATCATGTCTCCCACAGTATTTTTGAAAGGCCCCGTTCGCGTAGAATCTGAGCGCAATCAGCACCTGCAAGGTTGGGGAGAGCGCAGCGTTTCGATCTGATCCGTGCTGGAGTTGAGGGGAGATCTCCTCGATTAAATCAAAAAGGGCTTGTCTGCCGAAACGAAACCTCTCTATCAGTTCACCGTCTGGATAGATGCAGTGGGTTTGTTCCATCACGGACGACTCTTTCTCTTCTTAATGCCCTTTCATTGTTAAACATGTAAACAAGACGCCCTGCCATCGTTAATATCCTTCTTGCCTATTTTACGTTACTATGGATACTAGTCTGTCTTTCCGATTTACGCCTGCTCCATACTAGGCGTAAAAGTTACACCCGGGCGCAACGCAGAGCTTAAGTCTAAGTGGTGCACTAGTCATAACTTTAGTTTGGCCTTAACCTTCGGTTCTACGTCGGACGTAGAGTTACGCCCAGTTTATGCCCAGCTGGTGCACTCCACTCCTGATGCCTGCTCTTCTGCAGGGGGGCGTGGTCAGCTGCTGCTCAGAATTTTCAAAGACAGGCTTGGAATAGAGCGAAAATGAGCGAAACGAGGCATGGCTAAAAAATGATCTGTTTGGTATTTTGAAAAATAAAATGTATAAATATACCTTATATAGGTATGGTCATACACTATATCATTTAAATATAGCATGATAGGTCTCCTTTAAAGAAGCCCATCCACACAGCCCCTGCCCGTCTGCAGAGAATGTTGCTCCGGCTGCAGAGCTACGACATCAGTTTGGTGTACAAAAAGGGCAAGTATATGTATGTAGCAGACACTCTTTCACGTGCCCCAACCACACACACATCTCAAAGCCCTGCTGAAAATGATGCTTATGAAGTTATGTCTGTGAGCTACATCTCCACAGCCCGCCTGGAAGAATTCAGAAAGCACACAGCAGAGGACGAAGATCTGCAAGCCCTCAGTGCAGTCATTAATAGAGGATGGCCCATCCGACAGAATCAGCTCCAACCTGCTGTCCGTCTCTTCTTTCCCTACAGAGATGAAATGACAGTAGAAGAGGGAATTGTCATGAAAGGCCACAAAACTGTCATTCCTCAGTCCTTGCCTGCACAGAGAGTACATCAAAATAGTGCACAGAGGACAGCCCGGCATTGAAGCAACCAAACGCAGAGCAAGAAGCATCATCTTTTGGCCAGAGATGTCTAGAGACATCACTGAGGAGTTGCTTTCATGTGCAGTGTGCAACAGCACCAGATCCCATCAGCAAAAGGAGCCCCTCCAGCTTCATCCTGTGCCAGATCTCCCATGGTCCACAGTGGCAACAGACATCTTCGAGTGGCATGGAAAACGGTATCAGGTTCTGGTTGACTCATACTCTGGCTGGTTTGAAATCGACCTTCTCCGGGATGTGACCTCATCAACTGTGATAACTACATTGAAGAGACATTTCTCTGTTTTCGGCACACCGCACACACTCATCTCTGATAATGCTGGACAGTACGCCAGTCAGCATTTCAAGGACTTTGCAAAACAGTGGGACTTTGTTCACATCACCAGCAGTCCTGAATACCCACAGTCAAACGGACTAGCAGAGAGAGCAGTTCGCAGTGCAAAACAGCTGATGGAACGTTCACACAGAGATGGCACAGATGTCTTCCTCAACCTGGTACATCTCAGAAACATTCCCCGTGATCTGACGTTAGGCTCTCCTGCTGAACGCCTGATGTCGCGACAAACACGTGCAGCCATCCCTGTGAGCACCAAACTGTTACAGCCAAACCCAAAAGATGCACAACTAATCAGAACACAACTCCTCAACAAGCGGCTCATCCTAAAGCGCCACTATGACATCTCAAGTTCTCCTCTGAAATCCCTGTCAGAGGGACAAGTGATCGGGATGCAGACCCCAAAAGGATACGATCGGCTTGGCGTTGTCAAGGAAGTGAGCGAGAAACCATGCTCGTACATAATCCAAGCCAACGGAACTTCATACAGACGGAATCGTCGTCACATCATTCCTGTTCCCGAGCCGTCGCCCCGGCAACAGCAGCCTCAAGATTTCGACCCTCACAACACCGACCCCTCTATGATGGACTGTGTACCCCGCACACCACAAACACCTGAGAGAAACAGCAGGCTGACACAGAACAGTTTCACATTTCCCTTGCAACAACAGTGACACACCATACATAACACGGTCAGGTCGCACATGCAAACCAAAATATGTGCAGTAACACTGTTGGACAATCTTGTTAAAGTGATATGTTTAGTCATTTCCTTTTCCTGTTACCTGGTAAGGTATTTAGTAATGGTTTATTGTTTGTGTCACCAAATGCTAAAGGAATGTTCAATATCATCTGCCTTAAATATTATTTACTTTCAGATAGAAGCATCAGCTAAAGAGAAGGGATGTAGATCATTCTCATATGATTAAGTTTGTCCTTTGCAGGCCACCGTAGCTGGTGCGCCACACGGTGACGTGTTAAGGTAATAGGCATTCAGTTGTTAGTCGGCATGCAACGTACATGTTCACTGTACATGCTGTGGTCATAAATAAAGCCACTACTTGCCTATGCATTGTGTATTCCTTGTACATACACACATGCATGTATTAAAGGGGAAAGGAAACACCAATTACAGTTATAATATTCCGGTAGTTTATTCATTTTACAATGGATATTGATCGTAATATTTATTGTATATGATATTACTCGCCAAAAGAAAATTAATTATCCGCCGGCCGGGTGGGGAATTCCGGGACCAGGCCGCCGCCATTAGGGGAGTCCCAAATGGTGACGTCACTGGCTGTGTTTTGCTCCACCGAAAGTCAACACAACGTAGCAGATATGGCAGCGATGGAGGAATTTTGCAATGAGATCGACGTTTTGAACGATGAATTTGACTATTCGTCGGGAGATGACATTGATGTGGAAGCATCTACAGTTACCAGGCATCCCATGGCCTATGCTTATGAACCGATTCGTTCGAATAGAGTGGTATACGATCCGGAATAAAAAATTTTAAAAAACACAATGCTAACAGTGAGCCTCTGAATTAGCCCCGAGCGAAAATGCTAACCTATTACTGCACCGATAGCTCCCTTATTACTTATCCTAGCCGCACATCCAACACATCGTTTATGATCGCAAGGAGACACAGAATATAACGGTGCCCACCTCAACACTGAAAGATACAAACTCGCGAGGTTATCCACAAAAACGTACATCAAAACAAGTGGCGCTAGGTACTAACATACGCCAGGCTAACGGCTTACCTTCCTCATTGTCTGGTCTAAACTGGTCTTCAATGGCATTACAACGATAAAAACGATGATGTAGTTAATCCATAGGTTAATATCCAATGGGGCTGTGTCCCCTTTGAAATGTTCTGATAATCTATAAGCAATACAACTGCAATTCCGTTATCTGCTGTCCGCTCTGTGCTCCGTGCGCTCTGGGTCCTGCAATACCATCCATCAATAGCAATACTAGCCTTTTTAGGGCTGTTTTCGACAGATGAGCGTGTGTATGCCAGTTTAATTAGTTGAGCTATAGAACACCCCCAATTCTCTATTGTGCGTCATAATAATAGCTACCATTTAGTTTGGACGCGATTGCGTTAATTAATAAGGTCACACTGTGTCAGTAAATACATGTGTGAGCTAGTAATCTGTTAGTGCTGCAATATTTACCTCTCTCTCGGCAGCTGAAGCAACTCGTTTGGTGGCTCGAACTTCACGTTTGTTGACACTGTCATTGTCTTGCGCGGCCGACGTGCTGGGACGGTCGGTGTTCCCGACTGCATACGTTGAGAAATTGAATATTGTGGTAACAGATCCTGGCTTCAAATCCAATGTTTTGTATTGAACCAGGCATCCAGACTGGACTTTGAGCAGCTTCTCATCCTTTAGTGGCAGCCTATGGAAATGTACTTCTTCCTTCTTTGTATAAAATCCATTTGTGCAGCCTGGGGCAATACAATAAACTCCTGACGACGACCGTTTTCTTGTAATGTAAACTACTGGTGCATTGCACGCCATGTTGTTTGTTATTGAGCTTTGGCCCAGGAAGCCGTACCCAATCAGTGACGTCACTGGAAAAGTCCCGGAGCAATGGAAGCGCCCATGGTCATTAGGCACGTATTTCAAAAAGTAAATTCGCGTATCTCGATCGTTTACATTGGAAATAGACTAGATAAATACATTTCCTAATGGTAATATTGTCGCATGGAAAGCAGTTTGAAAAGTGTTTCCATTTCCCTTTAAGAAGTATTGACAACTTCTACACACTCGTCTGGCAGACCCGAAATGTGGAGGGCTCTCAGAGATAACATCACCTCTGCAGCCCATATCCACAATTTCTCCGCTATGGTCAACAGAGGAAACTGTACTGACGGGTTCTGTCGGCCTGTCCCTGCGGGGGTCGGTACCGACCCAGCACCTCGGGACGGACCGCGCAGGCAGAGGGTGCATTCGGGACTCTCACCCGACGCCTCTCTCTCCGTCTTACCACCGCCGGAAGCACTCCCCCCTGCGGAGGGGCCTGAGGGTGAGCCAGCGGCAACATGCGGCTGAGCTGAGCCTTCTCCACCTCCAGGAGGTTGAAGCGCTAAGTGACCGAGGCTATCGATCCAAATATCACTGCCGTGGCAACGGGGGCCCCAAGGAGATCATCCCGGTCTTTTTTAGGCCAGGGCGGTCAAACCTAACCACACGTGACCCGACCGGCTGCGGTATCCGTGGACCGGATTATTCATCTGGCCCACGCAGCGGTCCGAATAATCACTCCCGCCCTCAGGGGGGGGGGGGGGGGCGGAAGCGTCCTGCTGATGGGGAATCAGCGACACTCCTAACACACCCAGATTATTGGTCCGCCGCCGCCATCTGCGCCCCGAGCTTGAATATCTTATCGAGATACTCAAGCATCTCTCGGTCACGTGGCAGCGGGGCCAGGGGCCTTCTCCCCTCTGCACACCCAGCTGCCTGCGGAAGCAGATGCGCCGCCAGGCTATCCTCCAGCGGGGGCACACCGGAACACTCCGTGTCTGAGTGTCCCTCCACCTTGAGGATCCCTGCCCAAGTAGCCACCGTAGCCTTCGAAGGCCGGCTGTGCTGGACGGCCCGTGCCGTAGAAGCCGTGCCGTAGAAGCCGTGCCGTAGAAGCCACAGGCGGCTAACCGGCCTTGGAGGTATCGGTGGGGGAAGCGGCAAGCCTGCACGACGTAACGCCCCTCGAACACCGCCACTCTGTGCAGGCGGCTGGATCGTTTCAACATCCGACAGGCGCTGCAGACTGCCAATGGAGGCAGGTTAGCTGCCGCGTGGTCAGACCCCAGAACTCGATATATCGAGTATGGGGATCATCACTCCCGATAGAACCCGGACACGAAGGACACGGGCGCTCCTCAGGTGAGTCCATATTCGATTGTCTGAAGAAAAACTTTTCCTTGTTCCTTTCTATCCTGTTATCTCTCACTCAATTACTCAAATAGCTGCTTAGCTGAAAGAGAAAGGGATAGCAGTGAGCTGGCGAGGCCGCCTCTTATGCAGTGGATGCGCGCGCATTCAGGTAGGCCCGCCCAGGGGGCCGGCTATGGGTAGGGAAGTCTCAGTGAAAGAATGCGTGCATAGTAGGATATGGGGGAGTCCAGTAGAGGGCGGAGCCTGTGAGAGATATAACTGACACGAAACAACAAAAAGCTTTTGTTGTTTTGTGCTCACTCTCTTTCCTGTGTGCACTGCACAGCTGCTGTGAAGACTTGCCTGTTTGTTCCAACTAACTCTCTTCTGGCTGCGAATCAAAGAATACTCTTCAATATCCATTGTTTTATGGATGAAAATATGTAATAAGTGTAGGAATTGCAGCTGTTGGTCAGTTAAGCACAGTTTATAAGACATGGAAGATAAATGTACATGGGATATGCAGTGGAAGACTACATTTGTGGTAGCCATGGTATATGCACACCCATTTAGCACAAGAAAATACTTGTTCTTGATACCGTTCAACAATTAAGAATAAATTGTTAAAATGTATTGTTTGCGGTCTCCCTGCAGTTATTGGTGAGTTTTAAAATTGTGTCAAGAATTTCTAGTAATCTGTAAATTACCACCATGACATGAAGTATACTATAATAAAGAAATATGTTTACAGTTACAATACCGATACTGTAACTTAAAATTATAGCATTTCAGTTTCTATTTTACAATTGAAACACTATTACCTTAAACAAAAATACAATGCTTGGAAATTACTGTGTTTTATTTTACAGCTATAACACTACTGCTGTAACAACAAATAAAGTAATGACATATTACTATGTTTCATTTTACAGTTTAAACACTATTACCGCAGTGTTTCCCCTATATACATTCAGCAGCGGCGCTGAGATTTTTATACATTAAAATACGTGGCGCTCGCGTCATCGCCACGGAGGAGCACACAGCCTCTGTGAGCGAGCGAGAGCACACCTTTATCTATTTAATATAGTTGTACAAAATAAAGTAAGAAATCATTCCAAAGTCTACTATAGGACAGTACAAAAAAAACAGTTTTAAAGGGTAGTGATTAGTAAAATATGCATAAAGAAAAAGAAAGAATACTAACTAGGTAACATAAGATAAGAATAAACAAGTTTAAATGATTTGTTATTGGTTGTGATCATATTCTAAAGATTTTTGGATTATTGAAAAGTATACAGCTCCCTTTCATCTGAGTGTTGAGAGCTGTGTCCATCAATTATCAGTATGTCAGACTGCACTTAAACAATAAACTGGACACCAAACAACACCGATGCTCTCTTCAGGACGGGACAGAGCAAGCTGTTCTTCCTGAGGAGGCTCAGGTCCTTCAACGTGTGCACGAGGCTGCTGCAGATGTTCTCCCAGTCTGCGGTGGCCAGTGTGCTCTTCTTTGCCGTGGTGTGCTGGGGTGGAAACACAAACACTAGTGACACTGGCAGGCTGAACAAGCTCGTGAGGAAGGCTAGCTCTGTAGTGGGAGTACAACAGGACAATCTGGAGGGGGTGGCAGAGGGGAGGACGAGGAGGAAGCTCGACAGCATCCTAGAGAACCCCTCCCACCCACTCCATGCAGAGCTAGTGAAGATGAGGAGTATGTTCAGCCACAGACTCATCCCTCCACGACACAGCACCAAGCGCCTCGGACAGTCCTTTGTATCTGTAGCCATCAGGCTGCACAACAAGGGGTCAATAATGTAAACAAATAAAATAAAATCACTGGACATAAATATACACTGTTTCCACAACCCATGTTAATATTTTAGTAGTAGACCAAATATGTAGATAGATACTGTATGTCACTATATGTACAGATGTCCATTTTAACTCATTTCTTACTTCATAATTTATATGACCAAATATGCTGACAGTTATTTTACTCATCTCCTATTTCATAGTCTTTTATTATTATTATCATTTAAATGTGTTGTCTTGATTTTTTATTTGATTAATCTGTGTGAATCTGTGCTGTCCTGATTTTCTCTCTCACCCTGTTGCTGCTTGTACAACTGCATTTCCCCACGGGGATAAATAAAGGTCCATCTGTTACGGTGGAGCGAAGGAAGCAGGTAGGACCCAAATGCAGATTAAAGTAAAAATAATTCCTTTATTTCAAGGCTAAGATATAATCAAAGACAAAACAGAACACTCACCGACGAACTAGTCATGACACAAGACAACCCGACAAAGAGAGACAGAAAACCCAGAACTTAAATACACCCAGGACTAATCACATAAACACGAGACAGGTGAGGAGGGAGGAGAAAACACATAGGTACCAGGTGAACACAATTGGGTAATCAGAGAGGGAAACCAACAGAAAGCAAACAGGCAGGAAACGGGGGTGAACACTTTACAAAATAAAATAGGAAACTCAAAGATAGAAAAGGACACGAAAAATACTAACACAGACAAATCCTAACAGTACCCCCCCTCAAGGGACGGATCCCAGACGTCCCAAAACAAAAAACAAAAATCCCAAAACTCAAGCAGGGAGGGTGGAGGGGGTCCGGAGGAGGGACGCATCACTAAGCCACCAGGGTGGGAGGAGGGGGTCAGGAGGACGGGACTGAACTGACCGTCCAGGGGCAAGGCAGAGGACCAGGAAGGGGTCTCGGGCGGACGGCCCGGGGGTAAGGCAGAGGACCAGAAAGGGGTCTCGGGCGGACGGCCCGGGGGCAAGGCAGAGGACCAGGAAGGGGTCTCGGGCGGACGGCCCGGGGGTAAGGCAGAGTACAAAAAGGGGGATTCGGGAGGACGGCCCGGGGGCAAGGCAGAGGACCAGGAAGGGGTCTCGGGCGGACGGCCCGGGGGTAAGGCGGAGTCCAAAAAGGGGGACTCGGGCGGACGGCCCGGGGGCAAGACAGAGTCCAAGGTGGGGACCATGGAGGGGCGAAGGCAGCGGCAGGAAGAGTCAGGGGGCCGGGCTCGAGGGCGAGGACCGCTGCACTCAGGGGGCCGGGCTCGAGGGCGAAGACCAGACAGCTCCGCAGGCCGGGCAGGAAGGCGCTGACGGGACAGTGCCGGAGGCCGGGCAGGACCCGGTGTCGGAGCTGGTGGGACAGGAATCGGCAGGATCCCCCACGGAAGAGGACCAGGACACGGGATTGGCAGGACCCCCGGCAGGAGAGCAGTCGGCGGGGCTTCCAACAGCACAGGACAAAGGGTTGGCAGGACCCCCGGCAGGAGAGCAGACGGCGGGACCCCCAACGGGACAGGACAAAGGGTTGGCAGGACCCCCGGCAGGAGAGTAGTCGGCGGGGCCGCCAACGGCACAGGACTAAGAGTTGGCAGGACCCCCGGCAGGAGAGGAGTCGGTGGGGCCTCCAACGGCACAGGACAAAGGGTTGGCAGGACCCCCGGCAGGAGAGTAGACGGCGGGACCCCCAACGGGACAGGACAAAGGGTTGGCAGGACCCCCGGCAGGAGAGTAGTCGGCGGGACCCCCAACGGGACAGGACAAAGGGTTGGCAGGACCCCCGGCAGGAGAGCAGACGGCGGGACCCCCAACGGGACAGGACAAAGGGCCGGCAGGACCCCCGGCAGGAGAGCAGTCGGCGGGGCCTCCAACGGCACAGGACAAAGGGTTGGCAGGACCCCCGGCAGGAGAGTAGTCGGCGGGACCTCCAACGAGACAGGACAAGGAGCTGGCAGGACCCCCGGCAGGAGAGTAGACGGCGGGACCCCCAACGGGACAGGACAAAGGGTTGGCAGGACCCCCGACAGTAGAGTAGTCGGCGGGGCCTCCAACGGCACAGGACTAAGAGTTGGCAGGACCCCCGGCAGGAGAGTAGGCGGCGGGACCTCCAACGGGACAGGACACAGGGTTGGCAGGACCCCCGGCAGGAGAGCAGTCGGCGGGACCTCCAACGGCACAGGACATGGGGTTGGCAGGACCCCCGGCAGAAGAGTAGCCTGCGGGACCTCCAACGGCACAGGACCTGGGGTTGGCAGGACCCCCGGCAGAAGAGTAGTCTGCGGGACCTCCAACGGCACAGGACCTGGGGTTGGCAGGACCCCCGGCAGAAGAGTAGTCTGCGGGACCTCCAACAGCACTTCAGTAGGGACTTTAGATGGGACTAGAGAAGGGACTAGAGAAGGGACTAGGAAAGTGACCTGAGGGAATAGGGAAGGGACTAGAGAAGGGACTACAGAGGGGACTAGAGAAGGGACCAGAGGAGGAACTAGAGAACGAAACTCGAGAGGAGACTCGAGAGGGGAACTAGAGAGGGGACTTGAGGAGGGACTAGAGGAGGGACTAAAGGAGGGAACTGGAGAGGGGACTCCAGAGGGGACTAGAGGGGAGACTAGAGGAGGGACTAGAGAAGGGAACTTGAGAGGGGACTCGAGAGGCGAACTAGAGAGGGGACTCGAGGAGGGACTAGAGGAGGGACCAGTGGAGGGAACTAGAGAGGGGACTAGAGAAGGGACTAGAGGAGGGACTAGAGGAGGGACTAGAGGAGGGAACTTGAGAGGGGACTCGAGAGGGGACTCGAGGAGGGACTAAAGGAGGGACTAAAGGAGGGAACTCGAGAGGGAACTTGAGGGGGAACTGGAGATGGGACTGTGGCAGCTGGGGCCACATCTGGGTCTGGCACCAAGGCTGCTGGGACCGGGACTGGGGCCGGAATTGAAGCCAGAATCCTGGCTGAAAGGTCCGGTTCTGGAGCCGGAAACATGGCTGTAAAGTCCGGTTCCGGAGCAGGGACCGTGGCTGCTGGGACCGGCACTGGAGCCGGAACCATGGCTGCAGGGCAGGGAACCGGAACACGGATCCATGGCTGTGTGGGGTGGTACTGGAGCACGGTACCATGGCTATGTGGGATGGTACTGGGGCACGGAACCATGGCTGCTGGGGCCAGAACTGGGGCCGTAACCATGGCTGCTGGGGGCTGAACTGGTTCTGGAACCCTGGCTCTTTGGGCTCGTGCTGCCAACCTGGCCTTGCGACCCCTTCCTTTAGGAGCCGTTTGGAGGCTCCGTGGAGCTCCAAAGGCCAGACGAGTACCAGCGAATGGCTCCTGGACAGTAGCAAACACTGGGTGAGAAGCAGGGGCTGACGCCAGACGGACCACACCAATGCATGTGGTGTCAAAACAGGAGTTGGGAGACCTGGGTCTGTCAGGATCGGGAAAACAAATTGTGAGGTAATCCAAAAGCCTGACAGGTAAGAATTTCACCAAACCTTGATTCCTCAGTGTAAGGTGGACTGCTTCTGCCAGAGCAGCATCTCGCTGCTGAACCCTGACCGCTCCTATCCATTGATGAGAGCAGGTAGCCAAAGAAAACGTAAAATCCAATAATTCCTGCTCAAAAGGATCTGCTGGGCCCATATTTCAGGTTGGGTTGTAATGTTACAGTGGAGCGAAGGAAGCAGGTAGGACCCAAATGCAGATTAAAGTAAAAATAATTCCTTTATTTCAAGGCTAAGATATAATCAAAGACAAAACAGAACACTCACCGACGAACTAGTCATGACACAAGACAACCCGACAAAGAGAGACAGAAAACCCAGAACTTAAATACACCCAGGACTAATCACATAAACACGAGACAGGTGAGGAGGGAGGAGAAAACACATAGGTACCAGGTGAACACAATTGGGTAATCAGAGAGGGAAACCGACAGAAAGGAAACAGGCAGGAAACGGGGGTGAACACTTTACAAAATAAAATAGGAAACCCAAAGATAGAAAAGGACACGAAAAATACTAACACAGACAAATCCTAACACCATCTTATCTTATCTTAATTCATGTTGTTTCATTTCAAACCTTTATTTATCCAGATTGGTCCCATTGAGATCATAGATCTCTTTTTCAAGGGAGACCTGCAGCATATAGGTTCCACATGAAACATAAAACAATAAAGGACATCATACATTATATTTACAGGTTACATAGTTATAGACATTTACAAGTGCCCATAGTATCAACGAGCATTTCATTTAGCCTAGCTTTAAAAACATGCAGAGGAATGAGATTGCTCAGTTTCAATTCTTGCTGAAGATTGTTCCAAGCAAGTGGAGCTGCGCACATAAAGTTGTGCTCAAAGTGCACCAGATTGATGCATTTCACTTCAACATTTAAAACAAAATCTTCCCGGGGTGCATGCCCCCGGAACCCCCTAGAGGATGTGAGGTCCACTCCCAAATAAAGCAGATTAAAATAATTAAATTGCATTCATGTTATTCTGATTGTTTGATAGAAACATATTGGCGGGGCGCACTTCGCACACACTAAAAAATTCCACGCGTGGTACGCTCACATTTTGTTGAGCCCACGTGCCTTAGCACCGCTGCTATGACTCCATCCTAGGGGAAACACTGTACCGCAAATACAGTACTTGGAAGTTACTGTGTTTCATTTTACACTGTTACTGTAAATAAAAACTTGTAAATACTGTGATTACCTTTACAGTATGTAACTGGCAGCAATTGACAAGTTCATCCATCCATCCATCCATCTTCTCCCGCTTATCCGCGGTCGGGTCGCGGGGGTAGCAGTTCCAGCAGAGAGCCCCAAACTTCCTTTTCCCTGGCGACATCAACCAGCTCTGACTGGGGGATCCCAAGGCGCTCCCAGGCCAGCGAAGAGATATAATCCCTCCACCTGGTCCTAGGTCTACCCCTTGGTCTCTTCCCAGCTGGACGTGCCTGGAACACCTCCCTAGGGAGGCGCCCAGGTGGCATCCTAACTAGGTGCCCGAACCACCTCAACTGGCTCCTTTCGACGCGAAGGAGGAGCGGCTCAACTCCGAGTCCCTCCCTGATGACCGAACCTCTCACCTTATCCCTAAGGGAGACACCAGCCACCTTGCGGAGAAAACTCATCTCGGCCGCTTGTATCCAATTGACAAGTTACTTACTGTAATTAACTTTACAGTAAGTAACTTGTCAATTGCTGCCAGTTAAATACTGTGAATTTCACGGTTCGTTTCTTACAGTGCAGACACCAAAGATACATTTCGGGGAAGCTGGGTCAGCCTGTCGCAGTGTCCATGGGCCAGACACTTAATCCCAAATTGCCCACAGTATTGAGGAAGTCGCCTTGGGTAAAAGCGTCTGACAAGTGACATGTAAGGTAATATAAAGAACCTCAACGTTGAGTTGTCCCTCCGTCCTTGCCCTCTAACATCAACAGTAGTTATTGGCCAACACATTACTGAAGATTATAATGATAGAGATATCTGTCAGGATGATATCAGCTGAGGTAAATATTTCATGACGGCACTCAGGCACAGAGGACACTGTCGACCCGCTCGGTCACTGATGTAACAGAGTGTAATCACAATATCATTCATTTCATTTAACCCACTCTGCTGTGGATCTGTGTGGTCAAAAGCCAACGTCTTTAAACCGCATTGTTCATAACAAAATGAATCATAGGTTTCATTTGCTGAAGTTCTATGGTTATCTAACTGACGTCTAAATGATAGCATACCTTACCTTAGTATGACTCATCATCACCACATTACACAACAGGATCACAAACACAACGCTGGATAAAGAACACGTTGTTGCTGTGGATAACTGTGTGAAGGAATGTTAAAATACTGCTGTGTTGGAGCTAATTCATTTTGATGAGCAGCGATGATCCAGCTTCCAGCCCTCTGGAGGAAGACAGCACATTCACAGATTCTGCAAGAGACACCAATTAATTCCACATTTAAAGGGAAAGTTCATGGGGCTCTATCGAATACGTATTGTCAGTGTGGAGATACAGGAGTTACGATTTGAGAGCAATGTCCTGCTGTGGGAGGGGGCAGCAGCAACGTGTTTTATCCACCTAAAACACATGTAGTTGTTTCATTGCTTTAACTTGATGTGAGACAGCTCTTCCCAACAGAGAGCTGAATGGAATGATATGAATATGAATTGCTGGTCAAACAATAATGCAACAAAGTAGCTGATCAAGGCCAAGGTTGTAAGATAGAAGAAGTTTTAAATTCCTTGGAATTGGGGGCCTTGTTCACTGTTTACATTTGTGTACATTCTTTTGCTGGATAGTGTTACTCCGCACACACCTCCTGTGCTCTAGCTCAGGGGTGGGGAACCTCCGGCCTCCGGGCCGTATACGGCCCGCGAGACAATTTGGTACGGCCCTCGAGGTAATTTATAAACACACGCAAAAAATAAAAAAATGAAAGAAATCTAGACCGCAAAAAAATTAAACAAGCGAGTGCCTGTTTTTCCTGGCCAAGGTCAGGGTCCTTGAACACAACACGAGCCTAACGTGTCATCACGTGGTATATGTCTCGACTGACAGGGGTGCAGTTCTGACGGAGAGCACCAAAACGCCACTCCAGCACTTCAGAAATTGCAGTACCGATAAGTCCATACACATGCCGCAGTTTCTGTGTGTCTGTGTCTTTAGTTGAAAGCCCAGTGGCGATCTGCTCATCTGTCATACTGATCAGACAGTCAATAACTGTGTTGTTATCATTAGCATCTGGTTAGCTAGCTATGCTAACGAATACAAGAAGCTTTTTCTACAACCAGTGAGGTAAAGGCACATCTTTATATAATGATCATTATAAAAATAAGAGAATAAAGTAAACAGGTATACAATACTATATGACAGTTATTAATAAAGAAGAATACAGTTTGAAAGGGGAGTGATTTGTCAAATATCCATAAATTAAAAGAAAATCTGCTTACAGTTGTGTTTGGGTGTTGAGAGATGTGTCCATAGATCTCCTAATGTTGCTCTCAAAGTGCACCAGATTGATGCTTTTAACTTCAACATTTAAAAAAAAATCTTCCCAGGGGAGCACGCCACACCCTGCACGTGCATGCATACGCGAGTCATGGTGAGATATCTGGATTAAGAGGTTGCTTTTTCTTTGCACAGAATGAAATGAATGGGCTGTGATTTTAGTTTTTTTAAGCAGAGGTCAATAACTTGTACGGCCCTCTGAGGATATTGTAAAAATTGAAATGGCCCTTGAGAGGAAAAAGGTTCCCCACCCCTGCTCTAGCTGGATGCTAGCAACCAACGTCATCATTCGCATCGAAATGACTGCTTCATTAACCCAATGGAATTAACAACGGCTTCATTTTAACAAAAGTTTGCAGGTACATTTATTAAATTGGTAAAATAAAGAACACATGTATAACTTGTGTGACGTGCTGTGTTCCCCGGGTCAACTGCCACTGTGGCTGGTCTCTCAGTCACTGCTCAGTAGCTCAGATGGAGGTCTGAGGGGGAGAAGATTCCAGCCTCAACACTTAACTGTGATCGTTATGAGAGCACCATGCAGGTATACTCACAGTGCAAGAACAAGAACAGAAATATGCAAACTGAGACAAGCACCTGATTTCGATTTTCAGCATGCTACTTCTGCTAAATAGCTCTGAGCACATCATGTCATTTGTTCTCGTGGTATTTAGTCATAAACCAAAGTATTGGACACAAAATACCTGATCGGGGAAACATTTTCTGGGGACCATAAATGTCTGTGCAAAATGGAATTTAAATCCATCAGATAGAAGTAAAGATATATGAATATAAACCAAACTGGCTAACTGATCAATGGTGTTATTGATTTTTTGAGATTGTATTTGACCACAGCAACACCGGAAATATTTCAGAAAGTCAACAAAACCTTCTACTGACATGAGCCAAATACAGATCTGACTCACCTCCCTCACACTGGGCTTTTGCCACTAACGTTCTTCCACCTGCTGGAACAAAACGCTTATGACTCAGCAAAAATATAAACACCTCAAACACCAGGAGGGCCCGCACAAACCAAGGGCAACGAGTCATATTTAATGAATAAGCTCTTGCATACAGGGAAACCAGATGTTCTGATACGTGGAGGCATGGACGCTCCTCGCTGCTGGCATGTGTTCGGTCTACCGACAAACAGGGCAAGACACAGGCAGGAAGTAGGCTGTTAATGGCAGTGCTTATTTACTGTCACTGGGAGGGCTGTTGCATCCTCGGAGCCACAGCCGCATTTCCCATAGACAGCTGCATCTTAAGGGGCAGGGTTTGGCAGAGGAATGGATGCAGTGGAGACGGACACATCCATTTTCACCCTGGGAATTGTCTTGAACGCTACTGTACCCAGAAAGCAGTTTTTTTGTAGAGAAAAAGGCGATATGTTTTAAACAAAAAGGGAATGGAGCTGTTGGTTGCAGCTCAAAGATGCTAACATGCTGCACTAGTGCTGAGCTGCACACATACATCTAACTGTTACCATAAGCAACACCTGCCACACAACCATAGACTGTGTATATATAAAGCACCTGACCTGTGGTCATGTGATCTATTGATAATATAAATAGAGTAATAATAATAATATCCAATAATCAGGCATTTTGGAAACATTTCTGCAAAAGGAAAAATCTATTTGGGATAAACAAATACTGTATACAAATAATGTTCATAGAATAATAGTCATTGCAGTCAAGGTTTAACTCTTCCACTGATAACTTACCCATCTGTGTTTAGTATTAATGAATACATCTATATGCATTTGGAATGAGATACTGAACAAATCTGAAGTATATAGTGAAAGCTCATCTTCAAATTAAACATATTCACATTCAGGAGACAAAACAGGAGGTGCTGTGTGTGTGTGTGTGTGTGTGTGTGTGTGTGTGTGTGTGTGTGTGTGTGTGTGTGTGTGTGTGTGTGTGTGTGTGTGTGTGTGTGTGTGTGTTGCTGGGAGGAGGGGAGGGGGAAGGGGGGTGATTTGCAGGCCTAATGTCTAATGTCACAGGAAGCACCAGCAGCTGTATTGATAATCTTTCCTGCGCTGCCTCAGCCGGCCGCTGGTGGCTTCCATTCACTTATGAGACTGCAGCTCCAAGGAACACACACACACCCCCACACACACACACGTGACATGTTTTTTAATTTATTCAACTCACAAAATCAGCAATGTTTGCAAACAGCAGTTTTTGAAAAGTAAAAGCAGTACAATTGTGAAGTAAGACAAATTACACACAAAACCTACAAGTAGCTACACATTATAATAATATAATTATCTAATTTGCACTTAGTGTAAGAAGCTTTACATTTGATGGCTTATTTTTGAATGCCAATAAAGATGGTGTGGCCCTCGACTGGCTGGGGGCCGTGCAGCAGACCCCCTGCTGTAATAATGACTACATACAGTAGATATATTGTTCATTATAACAGTCAACGAGAGAAAAGGCTATTGTAATGTATAACTTTTCCTGTAGCATTTTTTCCTACCTAAATAAGTGCAAACAGACAACATGACATACTGTAAGATGCAAATCATAAGCTTGTTTTAAACACAGAAAAAATAGTGGGGAATAATAACAGGACAATCAAAAAGGCTGTGTTAAAATCTTGCTGAGAAGTTGTTTTCATTTGACGATTGATTTGCTCTGCAATTACGTCATCCTGCCGCCGCCCTCCTTCTATATTGATTAATTGGTACAAAATCGATGAACAAACTCCTCAGTGTTTCCCTTACCATTGTATTGGAATGAAAATGCAAGGTTTAACAATAAAATTATAATTATTTTTCTTTTTTAATTATTTATTTATTTGTAATATATATATATATTGCACCAAATTGCATCTAATCTATATCTACTGTCACTTTTCACATTGAACATGTGCTCTTTTATTAAATAAACTAAACGCTTTCATTTGAAGTTGTGAGTTTAGTGTTTTTGACCCTAAGAAACCCTGCTGCATTAATCAATAACAATAATCCACAGCTCCTCTCTGCTCCAGAGGATTACAAAACATATATATCCCAATGCCATTTTATCCCTCATCACTAGACCAGTTAAAGACTGATGTACCCATTTCTCAGTTAGACAGGAAACATGGGGAAAAGCTGTTTTCCAGGTTCTCTGAAGGGTGCTGTTCGGCTGTCATTACTATATTTAATCGATTCCCCAAATGACTCACAGCCCTCTGTACACACTAAGCTCCCTATTATCATCATGCCCTCACTTCATCCCTGTCCTTAAGAAATGACGCAGGAATCAGACGACTTCTTTGGGCTCGGGGTGGGTGGAGGAGATGGACTAAAACTGGATGTTCTGTTAACTGGGGTGGGTGGGGGAGATGGACTAAATCTGTTCTGTATTCTATTAACTGAGGGGTAGTTTGTGGAGGTGCTGGGTTGGTATGACGGTGTGCTGGGTTGGTATGACGGTGTACTGGGTCGGTATGATGATGTACTGGGTTGGTATGATGGTGTACTGGGTCGGTATGATGATGTACTGGGTTGATAAACTGTGACACTGGGTTTGGGAGCTGGTCTTGGTGCTGGTACTGGTGTCGGTGCTGGTGCAGCAACTAAAGAGACCAGTGGGTGCGTGATCTTGTACTGCAGCAGGTACTCGGGGTAGATCTGGTTTGAATCGAACACAACAAAGATTGAAGGCTTGATTTCATCGTCGACGCAGCTGTCGTACAGGTTGATGACCCCCCCGTCTTTGGAAGGAGGTTTGCGGTAGCTGGAGCTCCCTCTGGTGTAGTCCCCCACCAGCACCCGCGACACGAACATGGATTTCACATGAGAGTCCTCAGTGTAGCTGTGGGAGTATTTTGCGTCCCGGGCAAAGTAACTGCCTACGATTGGACAGAGAAGAGAATCAAAATGTTAGAATCTTTATTAACTTTATCTCAGAATTAAAAAGAAAATGTTATTTACACGTGACCCTAATCCTCTTGCGTATACCTGTTTGTCTATATCAGGGGTGGGGAACCTCCGGCCCCCCGGCCATATACGGCCCGCGAGACAATTTCGTAAGGCCCTCGAGGTAATTTATAAACACACGCAAAAAAGAAAAAAAATTAAGAAATCTAGACCGCAAACAAATTAAACAAGCGAGTGCCTGTTTTTCCTGGCCAAGATCAGGGTCCATGAACACAACACCAGCCTAACGTGTCATCACGTGGTATATGTCTCGTCTGACAAGGGTGGAGTTCTGACGGAGAGCACCAGAACGTGGCTCGGCACTTCAGATAAGGAGCCGTACACATGCCGCAGTTTTTGCGTGGCTGTGTCTTTAGTTGAAAGCCCAGTGGCGATCTGTTCATCTGTCATACTGATCAGACAGTCAATAACTTTGTTGTTATTAGCATCTGGTTAGCTAGCTATGCTAACGACTATAAGAAGCTTTTTCTACAACCAGAGTGAGGTAAAGGCACATCTTTATATGATCATTATAGTTATACAAAAATAAGAGAATAAAGTAAACAGGTATAAAATACTATATGACAGTAAAAAAAAGTTGTTATTAATAAACAAGAATACAGTTTAAAAGGGGAGTGATTTGTAAAATATCCATAAAGAAAAAGTAAATGTGCTTACAGGTCTGTTTCATATGGGTGTTGAGAGATGTATCCATAGATCTCTTAATGTTGCTCTCAAAGTGCACGACATTGATGCTTTTAACTTCAACATTTAAAAAAAAAAAATCTTCCCGGGGGAGCATGCCCCCGGACCCCCCTAGAGGAGGTTAGGTCCCCCCTCCCACTTAAATCATGTCCACATGGATAGGAAACTAAATACATTTGCACACGTCTTGTGTCCATATATTTCTGTTTTGGTGGTCATGCCACAACCGTGCACGTTCATGCATGCGCGAGTCATGGTAAAATATCTGGATTAAGAGGTTGCTTTTTCTTTGCACAGAATGAAAGAAAGAAGAAATAAATGGGTTGTGATTTTAGTATTTTTAAGCAGAGGTCAATAATTTGTACGGCCCTCGGAGGATGTTGAAAAAATTGAAATGGCCCTTGAGAGGAAAAAGGTTCTCCACCCCTGGTCTATATAATGATATTAAATGTACTACCAAACCAGAGACAAAAACAAACACTCTTTAATAAAACTAATGGGCAGCTATAACAAGGGATATGGGGTCCAAAATAGTCTGTGCCTTTAAATGTGTCTGCATGTTGACTGTGATGGTAGGGTGTTAGGATAACCTACTGTGAGTTACACTCCCATCCTCTTAAGAGCAAACACTTTTTTATTTAATACAACTGCACGTTATGTTATCAAGTCAGGAATGATTAGTTCTTCATCTCACCTTGGCCAAAAGCAGTTCCATTAACTCCACACACTCTCCAGTCAAAGTTTTTGTGGCAGATGACGGCTACATATTCAGATTTAGTGCCATGAAAAAGCTTCTTCTCTGTCACGTTGTGCCCGTTGTTGCTGTCCTTCATCTGTTTGTTCTTCCTTTATTAAAAAAAAACAAGTTCAAGACTTTGAATTTAAATCTAGTTGACACATTGAGGAATGCATGCTAACGTAAAAAGCGAGACTGAGTAACGTTGGGGGTGTGGAAAGAATGTGTGGACACAGGTCGTTACTCTTTGTACCACTACACAGAGGTTGCGGTCGAACAGTCCATTCACCTTCCTAAGGGAGTGAAATGACCCGGAAGTCCCTCAGTGGCAGCCATGATAAGTGCCGTTCAAATTCTCTAGATGATAGGAAAGGAGGTTTCAAACTTCCTTTATAACCTCCTTTAGCTTAGGAACCACTGGACCTCCCTCACCGAAAGGAGAGGAGAAAATGCTGCCCCACAATGCATTGCAGCCGCAGCATTTGCCGTCACACAACAGTCGGCCGTTCACGAAAACAACCGATTATGACCGAGAAATGATATCATGAAAGTTACGGTGATTATTAAGCATTTTAAAACATAGGTGGTAAGTTGCCAAAGTGCTTTGTTTTGAACGTTCATCAGTATTATAATCAAACAGAGAAATATCAACGTTAGTTTTTACTGAAATTATCAAAGAAAGTCAACATTTCAGTCTTTACTGAGCTGTGTGGAGTTTGTTCAACTTTTAAAATATGTTTGAATGGTGATATACACAGTGATAGATGTTAAGGACTAACATTTATAATAAATACATCTGTATTGATTTTAAGATCTTTAGTTCATACAATCATACGTATTGGGATCATTGGTATTAATGTGGACCGGAGGGAGAGGGTGACGACGAGCATAAGTTTCACTTTCCTTTTTTATTTCAATTCCAACTTTGGTCCTGAAGAATCTGTTTCTCTGTTGTCCACGTTCATGAAGCATAAAGCAGCAGCATCAGAGCACGGAGCAGAGTCTCTAGATGAGTTCACAGCAGTCCCTCGTTCTTATTGAACATCCATGTTGTCGTCCGCTGTATTGAAAACTGTAGTTTCCATGGTTTCCCCACAGCAGCAGACGCACACAATGACGTCCGCTGGCGCATCATAAACACGTTGGATAGTGAAAGTGCAGTCAGATTCTCTAAAGCACTGCAGTCTCTTCTCCTAAGTCCTTCTGAATTCTCCTATCCACTATCCCTTAACCCCGTGATGTTTCACTCAGAGGTCAAGGAATAGGCGATAGGGTTAGACGTTAGGAGCTGATTGTTGGACTATTCGACTGCAGCCAGAACATCTGTTGTGGCAGCGGGGTGTAGTTGGAGTGATGGGAGTGGCTCAGCCGGAGACCAGACAGCTGATCAGAATCAGGTAATCAGGCTCTCAGTAAGAAGCATGCTGTTAACCTGGTTCTGGGCTCTTGCAGGAGACTGGGTCCTGATAGGAGGACCATCACACTCCACGCCACGTCCGGAAATAGAGGAGCAGACCGGTGTTCATGTGAACCCCTTTTGTGTTGACGCCCTCAGTTTGAAATAAACGTTGCTTGTTTTCCAAACCGACCTTTTTCATCCGTAAATTGTATCTCTATTGTGCGCTGGAACGCTCACATGTGTCTTTATTTCTTTATAATGCCTGGCTTTAACAACCAGAGAGCACATACATGATAAACCCAGCTATCACACACACAATCACACAGCTGGATAATAAGTGCAGCTGCCAAACACAAATCTTCTCAAATCATATACGTACAACTGAAAGGCTTCCCAAAGAGCTTTGTTCTGAATCCTTTCTATTGCCACGATGTCAAAGCCTCGCATGGTGTTACAGAAGAGGGTTTCAATCTCCATATATTCGCCTGAGGTGCGATGGAGGGAGGCTGTCTGTAAACACAAAGGGAAAATAAATGGTTATTACCTATGGCAAACATGTGCATAGACCAGTATTGTAGGAGCTATCTTGATGAGCAATACAAACATGTAAATGTCAAATGTACTCCGGATCCTAATAAACAGCTCAGCCTATCAGTGTCTCAAGCCTTTGTGTTCTCTTTCTTGCCTTGCCTTGTATGGGTCTTCTCGTTTATAACGTCCAAAATGAGGGTCCTACCTTTGCTTGCACGTTTCAGTATTTTACCGTGAAATGTGTTGTTACCACCCGTGTATATCTTAAGAGGCTCCATCATGCTTTTGGGGGTTTTCTTTCTCGTGTAGTGTGTAGCGCTCCAACACATTAGGTTCATCCCAATTCATTATTTCACCTCCTCCTTTCCCTCACTCGTGTCCCTTCCTCGCGTCTTAGCTCTGCCCCCGTAAGACGCGAGCGAGAGACACGAGGATGAGTTGGGATGTCCTCGTTCACTCCAGCGTCATCATAAACAACACCCTTTACTTCTGGTGCGTGCGGTTTTATCTCCTGTCACTGGACTCCCCTCCACATCAATGCCTTCACACCTGGGATTTAGTTTCACATTGAAATGATTTCGTCTATCTCTTCTATCCATCTCTTTTATTATAGTTTTCTATGTATTATTGTCGGTCCTGTATTTGTTTTTCCAGGTATAAAATGTCATTTAAAGTTATAAAAGCAATCATAACAAGAATAATAATTGATGGATTCATTTCATTTGTATTTGTTCCGTTCATGGTATGCAAAACTTAATGTATAATAATTGTTAACAAAACATGTCTCTGTAAACACACCATTGAGCGTAAAGGAGTAGGGATAATGATGGCATTAGAGCTTGTTTCAGATGAACTTTCATATTGGATGGTGTTATTTCATTTCTCCTACAGAAGTGAGACACAAATCACTAATAGGACTAGTTAGGTGTGCTACCCGTATTTGTATATATCCTTAATGTTTGACGTTCCGTTGGTTTTTATCCACACCTGCCTCAAAAACCGCAAGTAAGAACTGTTAGTTATTATTTTATAATCAAAAGATTATTATTGAACTTGTAAATATATTTCACACACTTTAATGTTTTTATAGAGTATGATCTCCTCATTCGTTTAAGAGATTTATATATTTTACTCTTATTGAAGCACTTTAAACATTTAATGACTGATCCTCCTTTAACAGTCAGAACAGCTGCAGTGAGCAGAGGCTGTGTAGCTGGGGGCGGAGCTTTGATGCGCGAGTAGTACATACTGATATACACCTGAACATCAGCAGGAGAGGACTCTTTAAAGTAGAGACACTACATACTGATATACACCTGAACATGAGCAAGAGAGGACTCTTTAAAGTAGAGACACTACATACTGATATACACCTGAACATGAGCAGGAGAGGACTCTTTAAAGTTGAGACACTACATACTGATATACACCTGAACATGAGCAAGAGAGGACTCTTTAAAGTAGAGACACTACATACTGATATACACCTGAACATGAGCAGGAGAGGACTCTTTAAAGTTGAGACACTACATACTGATATACACCTGAACATCAGCAGGAGAGGACTCTTTAAAGTAGAGACACTACATACTGATATACATCTGAACATCAGCAGGAGAGGACTCTTTAAAGTAGAGACACTACATACTGATATACACCTGAACATCAGCAGGAGAGGACTCTTTAAAGTAGAGACACTACATACTGATATACACCTGAACATCAGCAGGAGAGGACTCTTTAAAGTAGAGACACTACATACTGATATACACCTGAACATCAGCAGGAGAGGACTCTTTAAAGTAGAGACACTACATACTGATATACACCTGAACATCAGCAGGAGAGGACTCTTTAAAGTTGAGACACTACATACTGATATACACCTGAACATCAGCAGGAGAGGACTCTTTAAAGTAGAGACACTACATACTGATATACACCTGAACATCAGCAGGAGAGGACTCTTTAAAGTAGAGACACTACATACTGATAAACACTTGAACATCAGCAGGAGAGGACTCTTTAAAGTAGAGACACTACATAATGATATATACCTGAACATCAGCAGGAGAGGACTCTTTAAAGTAGAGACACTACATACTGATATACACCTGAACATCAGCAGGAGAGGACTCTTTAAAGTTGAGACACTACATACTGATATACACCTGAACATCAGCAGGAGAGGACTCTTTAAAGTAGAGACACTACATACTGATATACACCTGAACATCAGCAGGAGAGGACTCTTTAAAGTTGAGACACTACATACTGATATACACCTGAACATCAGCAGGAGAGGACTCTTTAAAGTAGAGACACTACATACTGATATACACCTGAACATCAGCAGGAGAGGACTCTTTAAAGTAGAGACACTACATACTGATAAACACCTGAACATCAGCAGGAGAGGACTCTTTAAAGTAGATACACTACATACTGATAAACACCTGAACATCAGCAGGAGAGGACTCTTTAAAGTAGAGACACGACATACTGATATACACCTGAACATCAGCAGGAGAGGACTCTTTAAAGTAGAGACACTACATACTGATATACACCTGAACATCAGCAGGAGAGGACTCTTTAAAGTAGAGATACTACATACTGATATACACCTGAACATGAGCAGGAGAGGACTCTTTAAAGTAGAGATACTACATACTGATATACACCTGAACATCAGCAGGAGAGGACTCTTTAAAGTTGAGACACTACATACTGATATACTGAACATGAGCAGGAGAGGACTCTTTAAAGTAGAGACACTACATACTGATATACACCTGAACATCAGCAGGAGAGGACTCTTTAAAGTTGAGACACTACATACTGATATACACCTGAACATGAGCATTATATGGCCTCTTTAATTCCAACACTAACAGGAAGCAGTTTGTCCAGCAGAGGGAGCTGTCTCAGGTGTGGTTCATGTCAGCAGAGGGGGCAGGTTGGAGGGGATCTGTGGCTCTGCAGGGGGTATGAAGTAATTATGGATGTAATCCCAATCCATTTTATTTTGGTCTTTGTAAAAGGTGATAGTACACCAAAGAAATTACAGCCACAAAGCAAGGTAAACAAAATGGGAGTCTATAAAGGCTTTATCATACAGAACTGTGAACTAATAAGTGATTGGCCAGGACGCATCCCTTGGGCATGCAGCATGAAACTTACCAAAATACGTTTTCATCTGAGTAACCAGACTGGCTTTTTCTGACTTCTGTTTTGTTGCTGTCTAGGAAGCTTGCTATTTCTAGTGTGATTCGAATTAAACAAGGTGTAATCTGTGTATGAAAGTATTCTTTATGGCCAAACAATTGCCTGTAGTACCTGTAGTATTAGATATACATGTGTAAGTAACTAGAAGTAAACTTGTTGGTGTTTTTGTGTGCTTGCATCTCAGATCCTTACCCTTCAAAGACCTGTGACCTAAAAGGAGAACTTTTCATATTCTTTTATATAGTCTAATATGATTGATGTTGCTGAACATTATGAATACCTTGTATCCTGTTTGAGCAATCTGTGTCTTGTCCCAGTGATCCGGTACAGTGCCTGATTGAGCGAGAGGCCTTCTGTTGTTATAAAGCAAAAAAGAATAAGGGTTAGTTTCATCTTATGGTGGTTTGAACAATGTTCCATAAGTTGGAAACATATTTTAGTTTGGATAACGCACCTTGTGTTCTTTGCCTTAACATCAGTTGCAGAGACGAACCGGGGCCGTCTTTTCACAACCCTCTTTGTGCCGTACTGCTTGTTTGTTTGGATCAAGTCTGAGGAACAGTGAAACGATTATTGTACTGCTTTCATGTTTGAAAATTCAAAAAACTCCATTGCGCAATATTTGTTTACCCTGGAAACTGAGGGAGTATGCCTGTGAGCCAGCGCTGAACTCCACCACATCTTTGGCGTTGTCCAGGAACTTCTGCTCCAGCTCAGCGCTGCCAGTGTCTGCTGCGCTGTGCCCACCAGACTGAAACACAGAACAGTCCATTCCTCACAACTCTGCTGAAGGGGTAGGTGACCAATCAGGAGCCAGATGGTATGGTATGCAAAAAGACTACTGCCTAATCACCAACAACAATTGATCAAATATATACTGTCAACGTCAAATTACATTATGAGGTGCAATGGGGGGAGGGAGATAGGGGTGTTTATAAAGAACAGTGTGGGAACATCACACACCAACTCTAAAGCTAGTACCAGCAGCCAGTTAGCTTAGCTTAGCATGAGAAGTAGGGTTGGGTACAGAGAACCGGTTCCGGTTCGGAACCGGTTCCAACATTTCGATTCCAACGGTATCATTTAGAAATGTGAATTTCGGTTCCGCTTTTCGATGCCTGAGGAAATGTTTCTCGCCGCTCTCCGTAGCCTACTGTATGACTGCGGCGGGGCGGGAAATGTAGCGTTGTACCTACACTTCCTACAGCGTAACCATGTTCGCCTAGGGCACCAGATCTGTGGAGGCGCTGCGCTGACAGCTCTGGGAGAAAAAATAAATGTTTTGACCGTTGGGGCTCATCCTAATTTTCGGCCTTGATGTAACAAGATTCATAATTAAGTAAATGTAACACCCTTTACCTCCCGGTTACACGTTTCATTCGCCCTGTACGATGGGCGCTGCAAGTGATGAACATGGGGAATGTTGGCTTATCTGGCACCCGCAGCTCACAGCCAAAGTGCGAGTGAGCGTGGGAGCAAGCGAGGGAGAAAGGGAGGGTGCACAGGTACGCGCTGTTGTTATTAGCATCTGGTGCTAGCTGCTCTAACGGAAGAAGAAGATGTTTCTACAATGATGTGGAGGAGAGTCCTCTCCAGTCAGACTGAGAGGCTGATAACTTCAGCTCAGTGAGGTAAAGGACTCCGAGTGTTTAGATAGTTCACTTTAGTCTAAGTTATCTCAGTGGGTCTCAAACGTTTTGATCACAATTTATGGAAACACATATTTCCAAGGCACTCTTTTATAATGATTGGGATAAAACAGGTTTGAAATCATTCCAATGTATACTATAGGACAGTAAACCAGACATATCGTTTTAAACTGGAGAGATAAAAAAATATGCATAAATAAAATGGTAAAATAAGATATGAATGAACAACAAATATAAAATACGTTACATGTATTTGTTATTGGCTATGGGTTATTGGTTATGTTCATACTTATTTAATTATTCAAATGTAAACCGATCTTTTTCATATGGGTGTTTGGAGTTGTACCCCCTAGATCTAGTCTCTAGTCATTCTGCGTAAAGTGCACCAGATTGAAGCATTTTACTTTCAAATGTTCAAACATTTCTTCCCAGTATGCCTGAGAAGGCAGATATGCTTGTTTTTCTCAACAACAACTGTTTTTAAATGTGGGGGGGGTTCCTTTAAAAGTTGGACTGTTGCACTGTTGTAGCTTCAGTGGTTTTCAGGTTACAGTTACATAACAGTGAATATAAACAGACTGATTAATGTGAATATTACTGTAAACTAACCTGTGTAAAAGTTTCTCGAATAAATGTAATTTTTTTGGTGGAAGAAGCATGTATCATTGTTTTACCCTGCCCCTCAAAGAATCGGAATTGAGAACCGTTAAGAACCAGAATCGAAAAGTAGAATCGGAATCAGAATCGTGGAAATTCAAACGATACCCAACCCTAGTTACAAGCAAGGACCAACCTCAGGGTATAAAAAGTGAAGCAAATGTTGAAATCTGCGTTCATTCTAACAGCCAGCGACTCCATTGCTAACAAAAATAAGTCTATTATATCAGACCTTAATTCTGACTGGATTCATTACCTCTCTGTAAATATTGCAAACATGAGATTATGGTCTCAATCGGAGAGATTCAAGTCTGCTGGTTTTGAGTTCATGAAAGTTAATTGTAGCATTTTGCTACAATCTATGCTATGCTAACCTCTTTCCTCAGAGATGCTGCACGTGGAGCCATAACACAAGAGATTACAAGTGAATGAATGTGAAGGGTAGCATCTCAAGCTAAGCTATTCAAGAGAAAAAAGGAACATCTTCTATAAACCAAAAACAGGACAAAGAAGGTAGTTAACACATGAAGAGACCGTGAGTTGGAAGTACAATATTAAGAAGGCTAATAACAAGTTATAAATGTAACCTTCAGAAACCTCAAATCCCTGTCCCCCTCAGCCTGCATTACCTGCAAGATGTCTGCCTTCCCCCCCCCCCTTTCTGACCTTCCATGTCTGGTGGACTACTACAACACCACCCTCTCCTCCTATCTTAATAAACTGGCCCCCCAAAAAACCAAAACTGTCTTTTTCCCACATTCAGCTCCCTGGTACACCCCGAACTCCGCCAAATGAAATCACAAAAACACCAACTGGAACGCCTTCACGAGAAAACCACTAACAGTCCATCTCCATGCCGACACCGACTACCTACATCAGTACAATAACGCACTCACAGCAGCCCGGTCCACCTACTACTCACAACTGATACACTTCAGCTCCAGCAACCCCAAGGCTCTGTTCTCCACCACCAGCGCACTCCTTAAACCCGGTGACAACGCCACCCCATCCTTCACAACCGCACAGTGCAATCCTTTCCTCTCATTCTTTCAATGCAAAACCGGCAGCATTTATAGAAACCTGACCTCCTCAGCAGCCCTCCCCATCTCCCCTGCTGGCTCCCTCCCTTCACCTCACAGCCCTATCCCGGTTCTCCCCTGTGACCCCAATGCAACTGTCCGCCCTCATGGCTGGAATGAACTCCACCTGCACTCTGGACCCATACCAATACCATTTGTCAGGGAATTCCTCCCTCCCATCTCCCAACTCATAACCACAATCATGAACTCCTCCCTCTGCTCTGGATCAGTCCCCCCCCCCTCACTCAAACTGGCTGCTGTCACACCCATACTGAAAATACCTGAACTCACACCTGACATCATGTCCAGCTTCCGGCCCATCTCGAATCTCCCCCAAAACTACTCTAACGTGTTGTAGCCTCCCAACTAAAATCCCACCTCAGCTCCAATAACCTGTTTGAACCCTTTCAATTAGGATTCCGCACAAAACATAGCACAGAAACAGCTCTCCTCAGAATCACTAACGACCTCCTCCTCTCCTCCGGCAACCTCAACATCCTCATCCTCCTCGACCTCACAGCAGTGTTCGACTCCATCCTGCTGTCCCGCCTGGAATCATCACTCAACATCACCGACACTGCACTCTCCTGGCGGAAATCCTACCTCACCGACAGACACAAGTTCATCCATATCAATAACTGCACTTCCTCCACTCCATTCCTCTGTCCCAAGGCGTCCCCCAGGGTTCGGTGCTTGGTCCCCTCCTCTTCATCCTCTATATGCTCCCCCTTGTAAAAATCATCCGCCGCCACAACCTTCAGTATCACTGCTACGCGGATGACATCCAACTCTACATTTCCACAGAAACCATCACTGCCACAACTCACTCCACACTCACCAACTGTCTCTCAGAAATGCAAAAAAACTACCTTTAACTGAACAACAACAAATCAGACATCATAATTGGACCCACATCCCGCATTCTGGAGGTGTGGTTACAGCAATGTGCTTGGTTGGCGTGTCCTGTGCCTGGTGGTGGGACCCATTGTGATATCTTTTCATGGGGCCCAAAATCCCTGGCGGCGCCCCTGCCCCCACCCTCTGGAACTCCCTTCCACAACACATCAGAGACTGCACCGACCCCCCCACCTTCAACACACTGACCAAAATACACCTCTTCAGACTAGCTTTTAATTTGTGAATTATGTTGTGTTACTGTTTTAATATTTGTATTGGAAAGGGTTGTTGTACGCTTGCAAAATGTCACTGAAATAGAGGTAAAGTGGCAATTCTTTGCCCATATCAGCTTTACTAGCTTTCAGAGGCATGTTGTCAGTATGCATATCCTCAGTTAACCATTGGCTTCCCTTTCTCTCTGTTTGCTAACTCACTGTTATCTATGAGGAACTGTTCCTATGTTCACAGGGTTCTTATGACAGAGTCATGACTTTAACCTTTGGTCACATCATTTATTTTGAATAACCCTGCAAAGTTTTGGAAACTTGTTAAATCCTCCTCAGGTTCTATCACTCCAAACAGCCTTCCTGATCTCTTAAGGGTAAATCAGAGTGAAATCAAGGGCAAAATGGATATTGCAGACAGCTTTAATAATCATTTTATTTCTGCTGGCTCAATCTTTGATTCTAGCAACTCAGGGATGATCGCTGCAGAAGGAGAGCCAGGTCCTCCGCCACTTGACCCTGATCAACTGTTCACCTTTGCCCCCATCTTGACCTCTCAGGTTCACAAAGCTTTAATGAGCCTAGATGTAAAGAAATCTTCAGGCCCAGACAAGATAGAGCCGTTCTTCTTCAAAGTTGCTGCAGGTCTGATTGCAGAACCCATAACCTCTATTCTGAATCTCAGTCTTTATGCTGGTGAATGACCTAGCTCATGGAAGTCGGCCATGGTTCTCCCCTTGTTAAAGGGCAGAGACCCCTCTGACCTAAATAATTATCGCCCTATTTCCAGACTGTCTGTAATGGCCAAAGTCTTTGAATCTCTTGTAAACGAACAACTGAAAAAGTTTCTAACTGACCATAATATTCTTAGCGAGTCTCAGTCAGGCTTCAGATCAGGCCATAGTACTACTTCAGCGGCTATGCTAGTCTCAAATGACATCATTGAAGCACTAGACAAGAAAAAACACTGTGCAGCATTGTTTGTTGATCTGTCTAAAGCTTTTGATTCTGTGGATCATGCATTGCTACTGCAGAGGCTTGGCTGCAGAGGTCTTGGCAAAATGGCTTTGAGCTGGTTTAAAAACTATCTATCTGAAAGAACTCAGTGTGTCTCAGTAGAAGATGATACCTCAGCTGCTCTTACTATAAACAAAGGTGTTCCACAAGGCTCTATTTTGGCCCCTGTCTTATTCTCCATCTTTATAAATGAACTAGGAAATGGGATAAACCCAGCACGGTTTCATTTATACGCCGATGATACAGTTGTTTACACAGTGGCTTCCTCTTTAACTCAGGCCATAGAGCTTCTACAGGATGCTTTTAATACACTGCAACACTCCTTGCTAAGTCTAAGACTGGTCCTTAATGCAAAAAAGACCAAGTACATGACCTTCTCTCGCTCTCGAGCTAATACAGCTGTCCCTCCGATTCTTACACTGGAAGGGACATGCCTTGATAAAGTAGCATCCTACAAATATCTGGGCATATGGATTGATGAAAAGATGGCCTTTGATGTTCATATTGGGAACCTACTGAGAAAACTTAGACCTAAACTGGGCTTTTTCTTTCGTTTAAGGAAATGTTTCCCGTCTGAAGCCAGGAAGAGAATTGTGCAGAGTTCCTTTCTGTCTGTATTAGACTATGGCGATGTGATCTATATGCATGCTTCTTCCTCCCTGCTTAAAAAGCTGGACTCTGCGTACCATACTGCTATACGTTTTGTAACGGGTGCAGGCTCTCGCACCCACCACTGCACTTTGTATCAGTCCTTAGGATGGTCCTCTCTGTACCAAAGAAGACAATCACACATGTTGATTTTTATCCTTAAGTCATTGCTAGGTAAGCTGCCCTTATATATCTCCAGACTTCTGTCCTTTTATACTTGCTTTTTTAATACTAGACGAGCAGCAAATGGGATGCTTTTAAATGTTCCTTTGATGCAGTCAGAGCTTGGTAAAGCTGCATTCTCCCACTATGCTCCCTTTTTATGGAATACGCTGCAAGTAAAACTTTGTCTAGAGGCACTTCCTACTGTAAATGCTTTTAAAGGTATGCTACGATTAGCCCTTCATGAAACATGTAACTGTTTTACCTGATGCTATTGCTGATGTGATTATGCTTCTTGCCACTGCACAAATGGCCTTCTGTATTTATATTTGAATTGTATGTTTTTTTGTTTAACGCCTTTGTTTTATGTTGAAACTTGTTGTGTGCCGTGTTGGTCAGGACTCCCTGGAAGAAGAGATCTTGTATCTCAATGGGACATTCCTGGATAAATAAAGGATAAATAAATAAAAAATAAATAAAATGTACACCTCCATTGGCTGCTATCTAATGTTGCTGGCTGGGGAGACTGAACATCCTTATTGCAGAATATTTTCCATATGGAAAAATAAAACAGGCAGAATTTCTGTAAACATACTGATAAGAGGATCTTTAACAGAAATAAGAAATGTAAAGCTCATCACTTCGCGTCAATCGACAGGTGCAATGTGTTCTGATGTCACAGTATTTAAACGTATGTCTGAATTATAACCTCTATGTCAAACTAAAAAGGACTCCAGTTACTCACACGTGAAGCGTACATGGTCCAGGACGCATGCTCATCCTCCCAGTACCAAACCCACTCGGTGGTGTGGAGGAAGCTGACGTCCACCAGAGAGTTTGAGGTGGAGAGTCGGCGTACTTTGTTCGCTCCTTGGGTCATCGTGTCGAAGTCTACAGGCGGGTTGCTGCTACTGGAAACAGCAAAATAATCATTTCATTTCTACGATTTCATTTATTTACACCACGGAATAACATCTCCTAAAACTACAGAAACCATTGATGTCAGTGGAGAGTACCTGTACGTGTTCTTTGGGTCACAGTAGTCCTTCTCAATGGTCTCATTATTAGGTAGGGCAGTCCACTGATCATCCAGCAGCACCTGCCAGCTGTACGGCATCTTGGTGTGGGCTTTATAACATCGCTCGTCTGAGAAGACATGGTCAAGGGTTGGGCAATATGGCCAAAATAATGTTTAACGCTTTGATTTTTTCGTATCATGGTAACAGTATATATCAAGATAGAGCAATTGTTCTGTAACCATAACTGTACTTCCTCACATTGTGTTATTTTCTTCTTTTCTTTTCCTCACACAAGACGCCACAACTTAAAAGCTAAAGGCTCAAACCAGTCAAACCAAAACGCTTTCAAAATGAAGGGAACAATGTTTTTGAGTGTTGCAGGTTTAAAAGTGAACATATAAATAATAGCCTTACTTTAGTCAGTGCAATATAAAGTAAAAAAAATATATATAATCACAATTTCTGTTAGTACAACAAAAGAAAAAAACACGTGCATTTCCAGCAGGATTTGCTCATGTTTATTTCAAATCGCTGACACAACACTGTCAGAATAGGTAGCCATGTTACAGAGTTAGTCTATCAGCTCAGAGTCCTATTGTGAATCTGGAAATCTTAAGTACCCCAGAGTTTTGTGTTAGAAATGTATAGTACGGGTCTCCAGCACATGGAAACTGCTGAATGCTAACCTGCATATGTTGGGCAATTTGCACAATTAGCATACGTTGCATTAATTAGCATGGATTAACATTATAGCCTATGTAAATAATAGTTACAAAATGTGGTTTTGTGGGTAATTGAGGATACAGAGTCCATTTCTGACATTTTCATAATAATCAGTATAATGATTACTGTTTCTGATAATGCTCTATGATGTATCAATGATTACTCACCCTCATGTTTACAGTGTCCTTTGATGAAGAACATGCATATCTCAGTTTTATCTAAAGGAAACAGACAGAGGCGCGTTATAAAGCCGTTTCATTTCACACAGCTCTTTCAAAAGCACTCAATGAAAGCGGGCGTAGTTTACCTTTGACAGGCCTCGGTCTTCTTCCGGCTCCATCCTCACTGTTTGCGTTGTCGATGACTGACTCAGGGGCAGCAGTAGCCCGACTCCTGTTCAGCGGTTGGTGGTTGCCCCTGTCGCCGCCTCTCCCTTGGACAGCTACTGAGGTTTTATTCAGATTTGGCTTTCTGCTCTTTCCATCGTCACTGCTGGCATCGGTGTCGTTGGCAGCAGCAGAGACGTTGCTGTACGGGGAGGTAGGTCTCCGATCTTGGCTCAGGCCATCTTCGGTGTACAGATCTAAGATTTCAAAGTCAGCAACGACTTCATCAGTGGAACGGGTTGGCTGGTTGCCTTGATTTCCTCTGTTGCCCCGGTTGCCTCTGTTCCCCCTGAAGCCCCTGTTGCCACGGTTGCCCATGTTTCCTCTGTTGCCCATGTTGCCTGGGTTGCCCCGGAAACCAGCTCTCCCTCTCCCTCTTTGCCTCTCTCTCTGTGGTGGAATCAGACCATTGGCGCTGCTGGCATCAGAGTCGGCCTGTCTGTCGGCGTACTTCAGAGCCAGCAGGTTGGCATAGACAGACATCAACGAGGGAAAGAGTTGGTCCGGCACGCCTCTGTCAGACAGGCTCTTTTGTGGCTGGGGAGCGCTAAAATCATGGTTCTTGGTGCAGCTGCAGACGCTGTTCAGGTACTTCTCGCAGATGTGCAATCTTGTGCAATTATCGCCCTCTTGACACAGGCCCAGCTGCCCACCACCATTGTTGTAATTATGACATATCTGGTGTAACGAGGAAAGGTTGCATGATTACAAACATGGTTACAAACATGCAAAGAAGAAAATTCTAGGACAAATGCTATAAAACAATAACAATACATTTAATTATTTTAATATCAAGGATCAAATGTAAGTCTATAGAAAGCTGATCCAGAATTAGCTTGATGTTAGGGTTGAACCTGATTCTGTTATTTTTTATACAAATCAGATTTGGCCTTTCATTACGAAGAATTTACAATTTGTTATTTTCTTTTTTCAGCTCAGTGGGCAGTTGACGTGGATTCCTCCACGATGCTTATTGTCCCTGGTAATTGTATTTCCTAATGCAGCAGTGGAAGATGGGCTTGGGAGGACCGGGTGGGGGGGTTATAACAGCCTTTATCTGGACTTTGTCACTTCCTGGGACTGTGGACTTATTTCTCGCTGTGCCCTCCCCCCTGTTGGGAGGGGCTTGTGTTATGATTGACACAAATATAAGTTACAATGTGAATTCTTTTAGCGAACACTCTCTCTGCTTGATACTAAACATAAAGCAGTGACTTTTTTTGTTGTTGTTGTAAATGGATGAATCGACTCATGAACCTTTGCGAGGGTGCAGACAGACTAAAGTTAGGGACAATTTCAATGTTGGCACTACATCTTGGGACCTGTTGATCAGTGTTACAAATAACCTTTTTTCCACACCTGGCTGGACAAACGTCTGAATCTTCTGAATGAAGTCAGACGTACCCAGGGGTGGACTGGGAATGAAAATCAGCCCTGGACTCTGACCCAGCCCACACCAATTGTTAGAGCACGCTCGTGGACTGCCAAGGGGGGGGGGGGAGCCTCGCTGCGGGGAAACTGTCGACCTATGTCGCCTGTCAGCGCAACTCAAGTGATGATGTTTAAAAAACAAAATGGGCCGTGCTGGCCGTTCTGTGATTGTCCAGAACTCACAGATGGCCAGTCCGCCCCTGGACGTACCTGAGGCAGGAGCCTGGTGTCGCTCTGCAGCAGCAGGGTGCAAAGCTCACTCCGGCTCAGGCTCTCCAGACCATGCTCAGTCAGCTTCGCTGCATTGTGGAAAGAGTCCAGGCAATGGGAGAATCTGCATCCAGTCCTGTCATCAAAAAACACAATACACCTTTCAGTTCAATTATTTGTTAAATATAGATTTGTTATGGAAAATATTAAAAATGTAACAACAATGCATTTAATTAGACCAAAAGGACATATTATTGTTGCATTGTCTGGCTAGTGCAGAAGGGTCAGAGTTCACATTAAATTGACATTATATCCACCATCTGACAAAATATCACCTGTTTTTCTACAGCCATTTTTGCCGGCGTATTTTTCTTTATGATTCTACTTGTGATAGTCGGACATGACAACCTGTGCAGCCCATGTATTGATTCCATCCGATAGCTGCTATAATACAAAACAACAGGAAAACATCTGCCTGGTCTTCACCAGTGGCGGCGCTAGGGGGTGGCTACTTGGGCTCAAGCCCCGGATGTTTTCTGAAAAGCCTCGGATGTTTCACTTAAAAAAAAAAAAATGGTAATGGTAACGGGAGTAATGTGCAGTACCGGAGTCCATCAGAGAGGCAGCCGCTGCCCTGAAGAAGAAGTGATCCTTCCTAGTGCCTGGCGAGTTTTAAGCTAATCGCCTATAAAGTTATGGATATTAGAAAGTTATTGTCATCGAAGCAGGCGCCACAAGCTGCAGCAGCAGCAATATCAGCAGCTGACAACAATGTCATCACCAGCAGTGAAGAAATGGATGATGTTTCAGGTTTGTGAATCTAATGGTGATATCTGCACTCTGGCTGAAAAAGAGTGATGTAACGTTAATGTTATAGCTAGTAAACATGGAGTAACCACAATAAGTATACCCTTATATGTTAGTATGTATACAGAACATGACTAAAAATTATTCTAAGATGTAACGTTAAGCCTTCATACCTCAGTCTACTTTTAAGACACTAAAATAACGTATTCCAATTTGTATTTTGTTTTCGCTTGTGGAATCATACCGGCTCTCGTTTCAGTACACATAACAACGGAACCATAGCAACGGAACTGACAGGCAACAGTCAGAAAGGTGACTCTTACACTCTTTACGTCACAAACAAAGATGGTGGATGAGAATAGATCTATAAAACGATAAGCAATGCGCCAGAATTAAGGTGAGACTATCCGCATCCTCTACGTACATTCGTTTCACCGAAATAAGTAAACGACTGTATTTGAGTGAGTTAAGGCATTAGTTTGCTTCATTAAATGGTGTTAATGAATAAGTGTTCTCCAGTGCCTTTTGTCCGCTTTAAGGTAGGGTTAATGTTGCTTTCCAAGTGCACCAGATTGAAGCTTTTAACTTCAATATTTAAAAAAAAAAATCTAAAAGGATGTTCAGTCCACCCCCCACTTGTAAAAAAATAGCACTTTACCTCTACCCTAATAACCACTTCAGATCAATGTGTACAGTTGTTGGCTCAATCATTTGTAAATACATTTCATAAGATGCATGAGAGACATGGATCAAGAGAGAAAGGAGGACCACAGAGACAGTTTACGTATACAGTAGGTCCCGGAGTTTTGTGCTACGCCCCTGCCCAGAATGTACGGCGCTTCCCATTCCCTATGCATGCCAATATATCTAAACACTTGATCTTTAATGTTACTTTATTAAAGTATAGATAAGCTGCAATTATTGCTCTTTAGAAGTGCTGGAACATGGATTTGGTAGCTAGCTAGCTTATTCCCCCCTGAAAAAATGTGAGCTAAACTAAACTGCAGATGGAATTAGCTACGCACCATATTTAGCTTGTAGACATATCATTAACCTTATAAGCTATTTTCACGAAATCTCAGATAAGACTTGAGTTTTAGTATTCTAACTTGATATCAATTGACTATTCTTGAATAAAGGGAAGAAGGGGAAAAAAGCGAAGAGTGCCTGAACGCACCACTTGCCTCCAGTCCTTTAAAAACAGGTAATTACATTATGCGAACACATCACATTAATAATAACCCTGAACAACCCTGTGGTCGTTTCTCTGTTGAATCTCTTTAACAACACTGGGAAATAATGTTATTAGGAAATCAACAATTAAAAACACTGAGACATGTATGTGGGGGTGCAGGGAAGGCCTCTCCAAGTGTCTGCCCAGCAGTCATATGACACACCCGGTCGACTGTGTTTACCTCGTGCGGGTGAACGGACAGGATCCGGTAAGGAGGAACTTTTTACACAGGTGCAGCCCAGTGCATGCGCCCGGACAGTCCTTCACGAGGCACAGCCTCAGCCAGGTCCGCGCCACCACCTTCGGCTGACCGAACGGACAAACGAAGGCGAATTTCTCTCGGTTACTGATGATGTCAGCCGTAGCGTCGCCTGAGCCGAGGTTACACAGCAGCTCCTCAGTGTTCACTGATCCCTGACTAGCGCAGATCAACTTTAATATTTCGGACTCTAGCTCCATTGTTCACCCTCTTCCTGTTGTCCTGCTCCCAGCTGAACCAGACCAACCAGACAGCAACTGCAGCTCTGAGCAGCTGCTGTGTTCACTGCAGTAGGAATGCTCGGTATCATTTCTGAGGATTGGAAACCGAAACTTAACTATTTTCAGCCAGCGGGAATTAATGATGTAATGCTGCACTCCTCCTCTGGAGGGCGTTGAAGGATTATGACCACATGCCGTGCTGTTTTCATATCAGTCATATTCATATGACACAGTAGTAGAGGCTTCTCAATTCTTAAATTTCCCCTCCTCGACTCCTATCTTCGAGACTTAGTCCCGCCCACAGGAGATGCGAGCGGAGGACTGAGGAGGGGAACCGAGGAGAGAGGAGGGGAAGCAGCAGGCGGTTAGAGAAATGAGAACTCCTCTCCTCTGAGCGGTCATTTTAAAGAGACGTCCATTAATGATGACAGGTGGCACAGCAGCACTCTGTCTGATGGACAGATGTGTTCATGACGACTTATATATGTACTTTGATTCATTCACAGTGCGGTATAATGAGACAATAACAGGCTACAGACACACACACACACACACACACACACACACACACACACACACACACACACACACACACACACACACACACACACACACATATATCTATTTATATAAATATACAATTTAAAGTATGAGAGCACTCTCATAATAACGTAACCCCCCCCCCCCCCCCCTCTCTATGGTCGCTGAAATGGGGAATTGAAATTACGGGCCAAAAGTTGTATTTACAAGTATTAAAAGTAAGCAGAGGACACCAAACCAACTGAGACCCGTCAGTCCGCCGCATCTACGCACTGTACAACACACACACACACACACACACACACACACACACACACACACACACACACACACACACACACACACACACACACACACACACACACACACCTACAGCTCCTAAAGCATAATCAGGATACAGCCGTTGTGTATGTTATTATGTGAAGCACTAAATGGTCTTAGAAAGATATCGACTCTTTGTTTGTAGTTATCTACTAAACTAAAGCAAATAAAGAGAGTAGGTCTGTTATACCAGTGGTTTTCAAATGGGGGTACGTGGACCCCTAGGGGTACGTTGGAGTACTGCAGGGGGTACGTGATTTTTTTTGATTTATTTATTAAACAACATAAGTAATGCATTTAAACAAACTACTAATAGTAGATTAACTACTTTATTCAAAGGTTTACAGTAATTCTGGATAATAAAATGGGAAAAATAAACGGTGTGCTCTCTTTTCCTCTCCCTCTCCTGACAGCCCGTCAGTCTCGTGCAGCTCGCTGAACCTGTAATAAGTGACCCGACAGTAAAGAATACACATATTTATAACTAGTGTAGCTAGTTCCAGAGTAAGTGTGTTAGGTCTAACTCTTAGTGTATTTAATGTTGCTCCACTCAACGGTCCGCGGCGGAGCTGTGATCATGCAGAGCTGCGTGTTCTCCGATCTGATCTCTGATCTCTCTCGCGTCCGGTTATACTTCACTCGCGTTTATGTCCAGATCTAGCTAGTTCTAGCTAATGATATGACTGCCTGCTTATCAAAGGACACCTTAACAATAAGCGTGTGGCCGCAAAGTATAGCGCAGCATTATGCATATGTTTATATGAGGGGTTAAAATCCCATGCTCATAAAATGCTCATATATTTTTTTCTCTTCATTCCCCACGCCCACAAATAAATAAATATTCCAATTTTAGGAATAGTAACGAAGTTTGAGCAGTGTGGGTTTTATATGAACAGAGTTACACATATTTCAAAACGCAAAGTGTAATAACTGCAGTTTGCCTCCCTGTCAGAATGACAAAGATCCTCAGTGAAGCACAAGCCCATGTTTCTCACTACATTGTAAGTACAACTTATTAAAAAGATCAGTTCTGTCACGATCTGTCTGTATTGTATTTTGTCTTGTCTTTTTCTGTCCTTTGTTTCATGTTTTATTTTGAAAGGTCTTCACCCCCTGTCTTGCCTGTTTCTGTCTGCGTTGTGTCTTGTTTAAATCTGTCTGTGGTTCCCTGTCGTTAGTTTCCCTGGTGTGTCTAATTTACCGGAATGTGTTCACCTGGTGTCCCTGTGTTTTCTCCTCCCTCCTCACCTGTGTCTTGTTTGTATGATTAGTCTTGTGTGTATTTAAGTTCTGGTTTTTCTATCTGTCTTTGTCGGTTCGTCTTGTGATTTGGCTTGGTCTGCGATCCAACGGCTGACGAGTGGTAGAGAACGGAGAAGTGGTGTACAGAGTACGATTTAAAGCGTCTGTGAGGTTTTCTTCCCGGAGCCTACATATTCGTTGCTTTGGTGAACGGGTGTGGGGTTTCTTTGAACGCCCCCCTGGGGGTTCTTCCCCTGATTCAATGGCAACTGAGCCAGGAATGGACAAGACCACGGCAACGCGGATCATGGACAACGAGAAAGAGGGGGGCAAAACGGACGGAAAGGAGGATACCGACGAAGAACAAGGACAAAACAAGAAAACAGGAGAGGAGGAAACAAGAAAAGAGAAGGGGAGTGAGAGGTACAGTGTAGAACTAACTGTGGAGGTAACTGCAGGAGCCGCAGTAACAATGATGGACTTATTAAAGGGAATACAACAAAAGTGTGGGGTTGTGGACGGGTGCAGAGTGAGAGGGGCTGAGGGTGAACGGGGTCATGGTGCACGCACAGGACCTCTTGAACAAAGATCTGACTGTCTCGTTCCTAAATCTGCCGGTATATGTACCTGATGGGATGATACTCAAGAGACTGGGAGAGTGGGGGGTCGAGCCCATCTCGGCAATCAAAAAAAGAGTGTGGCCGGGCACAGAGATCACAGACGGCACCAGATTCCTGAGAGTAAGGTTCAATGACAAGGTCAGCTCCCTCCCCTATTCCACAAAGTTAGACACAGTGAGGGGGGCGGAGGACTTCAGAGTGTTGCACAATCGCCAGGTTCCTGTCTGCCGGCTGTGCATCCAGCCCACAAGTGTGGCCAGACAGGACATTATGCCAGAGAGTGCAGGTTCAGGGCGGAGAGAGAGGAGGAAGAGAAGGAGGACAAGGAGGAAGACGAGGAGCAAGATGACGAGGAGGAAGACGAGGAGGAGGACGACGAGGAGGACGGGGAAGGGGCGGAAGGAGCGAAGAAAAGACCCTTTGAGGAGGTCAGCGAGGAGGATGAAGGCCTGAGTGGGGGAGGAGCGGCGGGAGGTGAGGATGGAGCTAAGAAAAGTGCAAGGCAGAGCGCCGAAGGGAGCAGCGGCGGGGGAAAGAAGTGTTGGAGTCCTGGAGTGGTGGAGGACATCTCGGAGGCATCAGAGATGGAGGAGGCAGTGCTGGAGGAGGACCCTGTGGGCGCCATGGTCTTCGGGCACCCTAAGGATAAGCAGAGGGGCCGCGGCACGAGGAGAAAAGAACGTGGGGATGAGAAGAAGACCTCAGCGGAGAACGCCGGGCGGAGTGCTAGACGCAAAGAGGACAAGGAGAGGGAGATGGAGATAAGGAGAGCGAGCTCAACAGAGGGGGAGCTCGGGAAAGGAATCAGCTTAAGGTAACGATGTTAAGGACACATATTATAATAACATCCCTTCTGATGGCAACCATCTCCTCCTTTAACGGCAAGTAGGATCAGAAGAGAACGGGCGCTAAGTCTATGTGGGGCCAGCATCACATGTCTGCAGGGAACACAATGGGATGGGGAGTGTGTGGAGGAGGAGGTAAAAAGGAGTGGATGGGTGAAGTGTACATGCTAGGGGGGTGGCGATACTTATCAACTCAGGGGAGGTAAGGAATGCAAGGGAGGTTGAGGATGATGGTGAGGGAGAATGATTGGAGTACAGTGTGAATACAGGGGGGAAAAGTTCAAGTTGATAAATGATGATGATGAGGATGTGATGTCAAATGAAGGAAAAGAGGGTGCGGCCAATGCGGGGGGGAAGGAGTGGGGAGTGTGGAGTGTGCTGTTGAGAGGAAGGATAAAAAGAGGAGGAAGAAGAAGCTGAAGATATTGGAACTGGGGGGGGGAATGATGTAGAGGTTGAGATGGGGGGGAGGAGGTGGTGAAGTAAGGGAGGAAGGGAGAGCGGAAGACAAGAGGGCGGAAGGGGGAAAGGATGAGGAGGTTGAGTCAGAGGAGGGGGGGAAGGGATGGGGGGATAGGATGGATGAGGAAGAGGAGGAGCAGAGACAGAGAGAGGAGGAGCTTATGAAAATGAAGATTTTGAGGCATAAAAAGGACGAAGTTGAGTTGGCGGGGAGTAAGAGGAATGATGACGTGAGGGAGGAGGAAGAGGAGGAAGAGGAGGTGGAAGATAGTGAAGGACCTTCGAGCGATGAGGGGAATATGAGTGATGTTTGGAATAGTGAGGATAGGGAGAGGGAGGAGAGTGGGAATGAGGAACAGGAGGTGCAGAGACAGAAGGAAAAGGACCTTCTCTTTGAGAGGGAGATGAGGGGGGAAAAGAGAAAGCAGCCACAAGAGCGAGGAGGGGGGAGCTCAAGGGCTGGAAGCGCATCTCAGTTAACATACATGATAAAGGTGTCTGGGTGGAGTGCAAGGAGGACGTGCATCACCTCAGGGTTAGGCAAAGGGCGTTTGGGGGGAGGGAGGGGGAAACCGTGGCGATATGGAGGGACATGTGGGAAAAGAGGAAAGTAAAGGCGGTAGCTGTCACTCGGGTAGACGTGGATGAAGGGAATTGGGGATGGTGAATTGAAAACAATATGATGTGTTAAAAGTATTGGGAATGATGTTGAGATGAATGATGTGGGAAAAGAGAAGGGAATGGGCGATTACTGAGACTGTGAAAGATGTGGGAAATGGAAGATGGGATATAGAGTAATTGATGATTGTGATGTGTGACAAAAGTGTGTGATGGTTTGAACATGTTTCTGCTATATTTGAGAATGCTTCATGAAAGCTGAGATTGTGTTGAAATTGATTTGTTTGAAAGCCTTGGGGTCCTTTCTTTTTGGGGATCAGTAAGGTGGACTATTATGTTTTTAAAATGTAACTTTGTTTATATTTTTCTATTTAAAAAAAAAAAAAAAAAAGTCACGACTAGTTCGTCGGTGAGTGTTCTGTTTTGTCTTTGTTTATCACCTAGCCTTGAAATAAAGGAATTTTCACTTTATTCTGCATTTGGGTCCTGCCTGCTTCACACACCGTAACATTACGAACCGACCATTATGGACCCAGCAGACTCAGCCCATTTGATGCTACAGGCGGAATGTCTTGGATACTCTCTGGAGTACATTTTTTATACGTGGAAAGGCGCCTCATCTAGACGGGGTAGAGAGGCTGCTTTGAAGGAGGCACGTCAGGAGGTTGCTCGCAAGCCCTGGCTCTGGAGCTTGTTGTCCGAGTGGCTTAGGGTTTTCTCACGTAGCCCTGAGTGCCAGTCTTCATGTTCTGACCCTTTCTTGGGGTCTGGTCTGGCGTTTGGAGGTCCACGAAGCCTCCAAAATACTCCTAAGAGACGCAAGGCCAGGGTTCCAGCCCCAGTTCAGGCTCCAGAACCGGCCCACGTAGCCATGCTTCCATTCTCCATTACCTGGCTTACACAGCCAGGGTCCAGGGTCCAGGCTTCCGCTCCGCGCCCAGCAGCAATGGTTCCGACTCCAGAACCGGTCCCCACAGCCATGGTTCCGGCTCCAGAACCGGCCCATGCAGCCATAGTCCCTGCTACAGAACCGGCCCACACAGCCATGGTCCCAGCCCCAGTCATGGCCCCAGCAGCCATGGCTCCGGCCCCAGCAGCCATGGTTCCGGCTTCAGTACCGGCCCCAGTAGCCATGGGCCCAACTCCATTTTCGGCTCCAGGACTGGCTCTCCGGCCGACGCCAGCTCCCCGTGTCCTGTCGGCGTACCGGCCGACTCCAGCACCTCGTCTCCTGTTGGCTCTCCAGCCGACGCCAGCTCCCCGAGGCCTGTTGGCGTACCGGCCAACGCCAGCTCCCCGAGGCCTGTCGGCGTACCGGCCGACTCTAGCTCCTCGTCTCCTGTTGGCTCTCCAGCCGACGCCAGCTCCCCGTGTGCTGTCGGCGTACCGACCGACACAAGTCCCCTCTCAGGTCCCCTCTCAGGTCCCCTCTCAGGTCCCCTCTCCAGTTCCCTCTCCAGTTCCCTCTCCAGTTCCCTCTCGAGTCCCCTCTCGAGTCCCCTCTCCAGTCTCCTCTCCAGTCTCCTGCCGGGGGTCCTGCCAACCCTTTGTCCTGTCTCGTTGGAGGTCCCGCCGTCTACTCTCCTGCCGGGGGTCCTGCCAATCCTATGTCCTGTGCCGTTGGAGGCCCCGCCGACTACTCTCCTGCCGGGGGTCCTGCCAACCCTTTGTCCTGTCTCGTTGGAGGTCCCGCCGTCAACTCTCCTGCCGGGGGTCCTGCCGGTCTTGTGTCCTGTGCCGTTGGAGGCCCCGCCGACTGCTCTCCTGCCGGGGGTCCTGCCAATCCTGTGTCCTGTGCCGTTGGAGGTCCTGCCGACTACTCTTCTACCGGGGGTCCTGCCAACCCCATGTCCTGTTTCGTTGGAGGCCTCGACATCACATGTCTCGCCGGGGGTCCTGCCAACTCCTTGTCCTCTTCCGTGGGGAATCTTGCCGACACCTGTCCCACCGGCTCTGGTTACTGTCCGGTCAACACCGGCTCCTGCCTGGTCCCCTGAGAGCTGTGGTCTTCGCCCCTCCTCGAACTCTGCCTTGCCCCCAGGCCATCCGTCCGAGAACCCCTTTTTGAACTCTGCCTTGCCCCCGGGCCGTCCGCCCGAATTCCCCTTTTTGAACTCTGCTTTGCCCCCGGGCCGTCCGCCCAAGATCCCTTCCTGGTCCTCTGCTTTGCCCCCGGGCCATCCGCCCGAGATCCCTTCCTGGTCCTCTGCTGTGCCCCTGGGCGGTCAGCTCAGTTACAAAGTTGTTGTTTTAATAAATCAGACACTGATGGTGCAGCGCTGTACTGCATTTTTTCCTTAACAAAATGTTTTTGCGCTGATCAGGGAGTACTTGGCTGCATTTTTTTTTCAAAGGGGGTACATGATTGAAAAAAGTTTGAGAACCACTGATATATATATTATACACTTTGCTTTCTGCACGGACCTCACAGCTGTTCTCATTGTAAACATCGCGTTGCGATGAGAGCAGTTTCTAGAATAATATCCAGGGGATGCATGCAGAGCTGTCATTGGCTGAGATAAGTCCGGCCGTGCGTCACGCCTCCACCGTTCCCGGAAATGTATCCGCGGAGGAGCCGTGGAGGAACCATCAGTGTATCCTCGGTTATAGCTCCTCCAGAGAGCCTCCTCGACGCTCGATCCTTGGTCCTCGCTGTGCATTTAGAGAAATGAGATGTCCTTCAAAATGGCGCTCTGAAATTAATTTCCGGGTCACTACCGGAGGACCGAGGAGTCGAGGAGGGGAAATTTGAGTATTGAGAAGCCTCTAGGGTATTTCCCTCTGCTTCATGGTGGATCTGTCCTATATTAAACTTGTTGGACATATGTATATTCATCTTGATCTCCTAGCCTTAACAGTAAATATGTTGATAAGAATGCATTAAAACATATCGTTAATGTTTTGTCAAGGACTCAATCCTATCAAATTTAATAAAAATAAGAAATGAAATAAGAATGAAACTGAAATGACACTGCAAAATCATAGTGCTTAACCAAATGGTTGTATTTAAAAAAAGAAAAGAAACATCTGACATCTGTATCAAGGCCATAACGTATTCATCTGTTTGCATCTCACAATTTATGTATCAAAATGAGTTATCACTACAATAAACAGTATTTAATTTTATTTCACTTTACAATACTTAATTTTACATTCTGTTCTGTATGTCTTATTCAATTTACATGTACAGTGGGGCAAAACAGTATTTAGTCAGCCACCAATTGTGCACCAAGAGAGGCCTGTAATTTTCATCCTAGGTACACTTCAACTGTGAGAGACAGAATGGGGGGAAAGAATCCAGGAAATCACATTGTAGGATTTTTAATGAATGAATTGGTAAATTCCTCGGTAAAATAAGTATTTGGTCACCTACAAACAAACAAGATTTCTGGCTCTCACAGACCTGTAACTTCTTCTTTAAGAGCCTCCTCTGTCCTCCACTTGTTAACTGTATTAATGCCACCTGTTTGAACTCGTTATCAGTATAAAAGACACCTGTCCACAACCTCAAACAGTCACACTCCAAACTCCACTATGGCCAAGACCAAAGAGCTGTCAAAGGACACCAGAAACAAAATTGTAGACCTGCACCAGGCTGGGAAGACTGCATCTGCAATAGGTAAGCAGCTTGGTGTGAAGAAATCAACGGTGGGAGCAATTATTAGAAGATGGAAGACATACAAGACCACTGATAATCTCCCTCGATCTGGGACTCCACGCAAGATCTCACCCCGTGGGGGCAAAATGATCACAAGAACGGTGAGCAAAGATCCCAGAACCACACGGGGGACCGAGTCAATGACCTGCAGAGAGCTGGGACCAAAGTAACAAAGGCTACCATCAGTAACACACTACGCCGCCAGGGACTAAAATCCTGCAGTGCCAGACGTGTCCCCCTGCTTAAGCCAGTACATGTCCAGGCCCGTCTGAAGTTTGCTAGAGAGCATTTAGATGATCCAGAAGAGGATTGGGAGAATATCATATGGTCAGATGAAACCAAAATATAACTTTTTGGTAAAAACTCAACTAGACGTGTTTGGAGGAGAAAGAATGCTGAGTTGCATCCAAAGAACACCATACCTACTGTGAAACATGGGGATGGAAACATCATGCTTTGGGGCTGTTTTTCTTCAAAGGGACCAGGACGACTGATCCGTGTAAAGGAAAGAATGAATGGGGCCATGTATCGTGAGATTTCGAGTGACAACCTCCTTCCATCAGCAAGGGCATTGAAGATGAAACGTGGCTGGGTCTTTCAGCATGACAATGATCCCAAACACACCGCCCGGGCAATGAAGGAGTGGCTTCGTAAGAAGCATTTCAAGGTCCTGGAGTGGCCTAGGCAGTCTCCAGATCTCAACCCCATAGAACATCTTTGGAGGGAATTGAAAGTCCGTGTTGCCCAGCGACAGCCCCAAAACATCACTGCTCTAGAGGAGATCTGCATGGAGGAATGGGCCAAAAATACCAGCAACAGTGTGTGAAAACCTTGTGAAGACTTACAGAAAACGTTTGATGTGATATGTGATTTTCTGGATTTTATTTCTCATTTTGTCTCTCATAGTTGAGGTATATCGGCCATAAGGTGAACCCTGTTATCGTTTCAACCCGCTCCACAGAAGTGGAACTACATAATCTTCAGTTCATAAAAAATAACGAGTCATGCTTATCCACCAAAAAAAAGTTCGTTGCTAAAATTCCTGCCAATTCTTCTAGGCACGTAATTATTGGCTAAACTAGTCCCTTCAAAGCGTAATAATATCTTGGTCCAAAGTAGTGCCACGGTTCGTCACGTGATCGTGCTACACCAATTGGGTAGCTGCATATTGTCAACAGAAGTGAAAGATGGCCGCCTACATGGTTGCGCTAAACCAGACCAAATGGATTCTAAACAGTGCTGTATGCTTGTTTTATGTCATGTTTTGTCATATGTCTTAATACATCACTAAGTCCGAGGTATTTGCGTTATATACGCGGTATTTGTGAGAGGTTTTACTATCTGGGAACAGAGTTGACCATCGAATCAACATTGACTCGCAGCGTTTATCAGCCAACTCCAGCTACAAACAATTTCCCCATGGGAATTAATAAAGTATATCAAACTCAAATTGATCAAACTATCATTCCTGGACTACTATGTTCGCATCGCTAGGTTCATTGGCTGAGCTCGTGGATTATTCCATTAGACTGAGGACTTTTTGTCTGTCTGTTGTTACCCTGTACACGTTAAATGCACTCTTAAAATGACTTGATTTCATACATAGCTGCGTCCAAGAAGAAGGTTAACTTGTTACGTTAAGTAATTTAGATCAATAAAATGCAGTACTTCCAGGCTGAAGACTTTTCTTTTTGTCGCTGCTTTTAATTGAACTATTCATATCTTAGACTGCACTGTAACTTTTATCCATGTATTTTTTCTTTTAATGTTTATTTTATTAGCTTTTCTTTTTAATGACTGATTTTAAATGCCATTTTCTTAATGTCTTTCATTTTTTGTAAAGCACTTTGAATTGCCTTGTGTTGAAAAGTGCTATATAAATAAACTTGCCTTGCCTTGCTTTTACCAATGTCCATTGATTCATTTATTTACTCATTCATCCCTCCACAAATGAAAACAACACTGATGAACCATAAAAACGAGATTTATTACAAATATAAAAAGGTATGACGTAGAAAACAGTACAAAACAGAATAAGGACATGTAATGGAGTATAATTGATTGGTGTCAGGTGATCGTGATCCGCAGCCACGGCTGGGCGGAGCGGCTGAGTGGTGCTGTGATGGCCTCAGCTGGTTAAAAGAGTCCTGCTGATTATACTCTGTGTTCTAGTTTGGTTTTGAAGCCACACAGTGTTTTGACCGCTGCATTGCACTGCAGAGAAGAGACTATTTGTTTATTTAAAGGACGAACACTGTTTCAACCTCGTCTGGTAAGATACGATAACTTGGAAATAAATGTGCCAAAAACAAACGTATCTCTGAGTGATGTGTGAGCGCGTCGGCCAGGCGCTAAAACCAAAAGAACAGAAAAGAGCTTAAGAAAGGTGGAAAGAAGGCTCCAGACGCACCAGAAAGTCTCAAAAAGTCAAAATTATCAACACACAAACATTGTTACAGGCATATTACGTCTGTGAAGCACAAAAAGGTTGATTATTTTGCCAATACAAGATGGAATACGTACAGGACAAGCTTACAACGGTGGCTCGGCTTGAAGGGAGACTCTCGGAACGTGGTGGCTGAAAACCACAAGTTTAACAACCACTGTTGATGTTGTTGAAGACCTGCAGTGTGATCATGAGGAATGTGACACACGGGTGTTTTTACATGCCCAACATGCTGCACAGCCTTGATTGGAATTCACACGTTCTCTGGGTGTGACTCCACAAGCGCTTTCTATGGCAAAGGTAAAAGAAAGTCATTTGCTGTTGCATGTGAGAAAGATGACTACCTTAAGGCTTTTAGAAGTTTAGGTACTAACTTTGACTTGGAGCAATCAACATTAGCACTTCTTTGCCGGTATGTATGTCACCTATATGATCAGCCAGCAGCCGAAGATGTAAATGATGCTAGGTACAAGGCTTTCTGTATGGCATCATCGGCCTTGCCAGAATTAAGCATTCCCCCTACTCCTGATGCCCTCCATCAGCACTGCAAAAGGGCAAATTACCAGGCAGCAATAATGAGGTCCTGTCTCAAAAGAGAAATTAATGCTCCATCACCTGCTGGATATGGTTGGGAAATAGAGGATGGGAACTTACACGTCACCTGGATGACAAGAAGTCCTGCCCCTGACAGTGTGTTGCATGTGATACACTGCAGCTGCAAAGAGTCCGCCTGTGAGAAAGGCAGATGTTCATGCTTCTCTGCAGGACTCTGTTGCACAGACTTATGTCGTTGCTCAAATTGTGCAAATAAAAAAGAAACAGAGGAAGAGAACGATGACTGCCCTGACACTGACAGTGAGGAATAGGAATAAAAGAGCCTTCTTTCCACCTTTCTTAAGCTCTTTTCTGTTCTTTTGGTTTTAGCGCCTGGCCGACGCGCTCACACATCACTCAGAGATACGTTTGTTTTTGGTACATTTATTTCCAAGTTATCGTATCTTACCAGACGAGGTTGAAACAGTGTTCGTCCTTTAAATAAACAAATAGTCTCTTCTCTGCAGTGCAATGCAGCGGTCAAAACACCGTGTGGCTTCACAACCGAACTAGGACACAGAGTATAATCAGCAGGACTCTTTTAACCAGCTGAGGCCATCACAGCACCACTCAGCCGCTCCGCCCAGCCGTGGCTGCGGATCACGATCCGCCCGACTGACTGCTCTCGGTCCGCGCGGCGTTCAACACGCCTTCCTCCCGACTGTACTTTCTTCAGCTCCCCTGTACCACCGGCCGTGGTGGGGGTATAGCTTCAAGGCAAGGCAAGGCAAGTTTATTTATATAGCACTTTTCAACACAAGGCAATTCAAAGTGCTTTACAAAAAATGAAAGACATTAAGCATTAAAAAAGAAAAGCTAATAAAATAAACATTAAAAGAAAAAATACATGGATAAAAGTTACAGTGCAGTTTAAGATATGAATAGTTCAATTAAAAGCAGCGACAAAAAGAAAAGTCTTCAGCCTGGATTTAAAAGTAGTAAGAGTTGCAGCGGACCTGCAGGTTTCTGGGAGTTGGTTCCAGATATTTGGAGCATAATAACTGAACGCTGCTTCTCCATGTTTAGTTCTGACTCTGGGGACAGAAAGCTGACCAGTCCCTGAAGACCTGAGAGATCTGGATGGTTCATCATTTAGCAGTAGGTCAGAAATGTATTTTGGGCCTAAACCATTCAGTGCTTTATAAACCAGCAGCAGTATTTTTGAAATCTATTCTTTGACACACAGGAAGCCAGTGTAAAGACTTCAGAACAGGAGTGATGTGATCCACTTTCTTTAGCGTCCTCGCTCAGGCCTCGGGCTGCCTCGCTGGCCGGCCGAGGCCGTGGCGCATTTCCATTACAGTTTAGGACCTGGGGTAGCAACGCAGTGTAGGCGGGGCGATCAGCTTTTTGGTCGGAGCGACGCTGGGTAAAACTGCAGTGGCGTCATCTTCAATGCGACACAACTCACAAAACACACACAACAATGGAGGATGTGGAAGCGATCGTTTACTTGTTTCTTGGTGTGTGGCTTGTTATCACAGCAAGAAGGAAAGTGATCACAGCAAGCATTGTATTGTATTCATTGTATTGAACATAAATAAAAAAAAATTCAATATACATGTGTTTGTAAAATGTTTTAAACAAATATTATCTGAATTGAATATTTGAAATTCAAGCACCAGTAAGTACTGCCCCATAATAACATTTGAGGAAATATCAGATCATGAAAAGAAAATCTTTCTAATCAATTAAGCAAATATCAAAGCTAACTATAAACATAAATACTAAAGTGTAAAACACAGCAAAACTATATTCATAAATGCAAGTGTAAAATAGTGTGGACAATTGTAAACATGGATGGAGACTAAAGTATCCACAACATATAATATATAACCTCAATCTTTCTTCTAGACATGTTAAAAGCTTGCTTGAATGGGTTATAGGTTTATTTTGTTCTCTCGTCTTTCAAATATATAAGGAATGTGTTGTTTGAGTCTAGTAGAAGGAGGGTATTACAATTGAGCAATTTCTACATGTATTATGTATTTATTATGTATTCTTAATACCATTACAAAATAAACATGTAATAATGTTTTAGAGTAGGACCTCAAGCTAGAAAACTCAATTTCTTGCTTTAAATCTCTTAAAAGTAAGGGGCTTTTTCCTAACTGATGGTGTTTGTTATTGCTTTATAAATTCATGTATGTTTATGATTTTTTTATGTTGGGTGCCATTCATTATCAACAAGAAATAAGATAAGTCAAAGAAGTACTTTATTGATGGCAGTATAAAAATACAAATGTTGTATCAAAAAGGCATGCCATTAAACAATCCAAATAAAAAATGTAAAACTGTATTGCAGCCAGCATAAATATACATGGAATTGTAAATATAAAATGAACATTTTAAAGAAAATAAATAAACAAGGAAGTACAAATGTTGCATTTAAAAATTAACTAGATAAAAAATATATAATATGTACAATAACTATTAAGGTTTTTTGAAGTATCAGGGAGGAGACGGGCCACGTCGGCTGCCCAGTCATGGTGCCGTTCCTGCTGGGCCCGATCCTCTCCTCCTCGTTTCCTCTTGCCTGGGTGACAATAAGATAATAATTAGCAATAAGGAAAAGACACAGGACAGGTACAGGTCACACAAGGATATAAGAATAACATGTATAAACAGAACAACAGTAAGGTGAACTAAAGAAAGTTCTGGCCCTAGATGTTTACAATGATTGTGAAAGTGAATTACATTATGTCCAGCCTGTTGATAATGAATATAAATATATGTATATGATAGGATGTCACACACAACTGTACTAGCTGCTTACTAGCTAAGACTTTACTTGTAACAGAGCATTTCCACACAGTGATATAGCTTATTTTAATTACTGACGATGGATGATCCACGGTTTAAAAAAACAAAAACACAATTCCAGTCGTTTTGCCATTTCTATTTCTTACCTAGAACCACACGCTGCGGTGTCGTGATGGCACTCGGTGTTGGTGATTGAGTCGGTGTCGATTCTTCGGCTGGGGTCCGTTCTGGATTCAATGACGATGTGGACGGAACACTGCCATCACCCGTTGTTCGGGAATGTTCCTCCTCACGAGTCCCAATGTAATCATCTAGAACAGCAAAATGACTTGTTAATTCCACAAACTACTGCAGCACAATACTAAATAGCAACAACAACTATAGAAAAGAAAAACTGAACGTAAACAATGGCACATATGGTGTTAGCAAACAATAGCTCTAGCTAAGGCTATCTGCCTTAGCTAGCTATGTAGCTCTTTGGGGCTCCATAAAAGCACGGGTTGTCGAACATTAATGTAAGGATAAAATAGACTTCTTTGTTAGAAGTGAGCGTACCTTGCAGGGACTCCAGTAAAGCCGTTCCGTTTTCCCTACATCGCAGGAAAATCCGCGCTCGGACATCTGTGCAGAGACATCCTGGAACACTTTCACATTTCGCGTTGTTCCGTCGAGCTCCCGCTGGATTTTATCATCCCCAATGAGATGTAGGAACGTCGTCACCTCCTCGGTCGACCACGGTGTGCTTTTCTTTGACGTTGCCATTTTTGTAGCTCCTCCGTTTACAAAATGCTGCAAGCTTGCTTCTTGATATATATGTGACGCGAGGGATGATCTCGCGCGCAATCTTGTGACGATTCTCTCTGACCAATCAGCAGTCGAGTGTTGACGTCACAGCCCTGGCCTGGTCTGATAGAACCACGATTTTATGGGGCCGGAAAAAGAGAGAAAAAGTACCCGCTAGCCGGTACTAGGCTATATGGAAATGCCACCAAAAACTGGCCTGGCCGCTTGAGGACGGTCCAGGACGCTTAAACGAGGCTACCCGCTGCAGTGGAAATGCGCCATAATACTGGATTCCGTTGCTCCTTTTACGCTTAGATGCAACAAAGTTCTCTCAGAGCCGTGGCTCAATGATTGTACTCGCGCTTTTAGACGCGCTTCCAGAGAAAATGGAAAAAGGATCAACTTCATTTCTCCTTAGAAATTCTTCATGCTTGCCTTTCCGATTATCAGACTGCAGTCAAAGCAGCCAAAACAGAATATATTTCTCTGTTAATCTCCAAAAACAGCCATAAACCTCAAGTTCTTTTTAATGTCCTTAATTCGATCATTAATCCTTGTGATGCTTCTCCAATTGTGCCATCAACTACTCTCTGCGATACATTTCTTATCTGCTCTTAGGCTAGCCTATAGGCCTACTAGTGCTACCCCAGATCCTGCTCCCTTTCTGTGCCCTGCTGTCCTCGACCATTTTGAGCCTGTATCCCTCTCTTCTCTCTTGGATGTAGTTAAGCACTTGCGGCCGACAAACTGCACCTTAGACAGCATTCCCTCTCGCTTCCTTAGAGATGTTTTTGAATCAGTTGGAGCAAGTGTTTTATTGCTTGTAAACACCTCTCTTAGCTCAGGATGTGTCCCAGCTGCCTTCAAACATGCCGTGGTTAAGCCACTACTTAAAAAGAAAAATCTCGATCCCTCCATTCTCGCAAATTTCAGGCCCATCTCCCAGCTACCCTTTTTATAAAGCCCTGGAGCGAGTAGTCTACGCCCAGCTGCAGTCGTTTTTAACCACGCATGGCATCCATGAAAAATTTCAGTCTGGCTTTAAACCTATGCATAGTACTGAAACAGCCCTTTTAAGAGTTTTTAATGATCTGCTCTTAGCCGCCGACTCATGCAGCCCAGCTGTCTTGGTGCTGTTAGATTTAACTGCTGCCTTTGACACTGTGGATCATAGTATCCTGTTGTCACGGCTTGAACAGTCCGCAGGCATTACAGGCTCTGCCCTTGCATGGTTCAGGTCTTATTTGAAGGACCGTAGCTTCTCAGTGCAGTTAGGTGCCTTCTCCTCTGCCAAAGCCCCTCTTACCTGTGGGGTTCCCCAAGGCTCGATTCTGGGCCCCATCCTTTTTCTATTGTACATACTGCCCCTAGGTTCAATTCTCACAAAAAAATAATATCCCCTTCCATTGTTACGCTGATGATGTAAAGATTTATCTGCCTCTCAATCAAAATTCCAACTCACTACAGCAGTTGAAGGACTGCTTAAGAGAGATTAAATCCTGGCTTAGCCAAAACTTCCTCACCCTCAATGAGAGTAAGACCGAGGTCATCTTTTTTGGACCCCAACCAACAGTCTCCCCGGTTGATATTCTGGGCTCCCTCAATAAAAATATCCTCCCCTCTGCTAGTTGAGAATGCAGCTGCACATCTTCTCACTGGCCATAAAAAGCGTGACCATATCACCCCAATTCTGGCTTCATTGCACTGGCTTCCAGTTCGGTTCAGAATAGATTTTAAACTCCTTTTATTTGTTTTTAAAGCCCTAAATGGGCTGGCTCCTGCCTATATAGCCGAACTCCTCCATCGCTACACCCCAGGCAGAGCCTTAAGGTCGGCTGATCAGCTGCTGTTGATAGTGCCTAAGACCAGGCTTAAAACCCGAGGGCATCGAGCTTTCGCAGCGGCTGGCCCTAGGCTCTGGAATACTTGTCAGTGTATTCTCTTGCTCCGATTAACCCAGCCAAATCTTTTTTCTTGTTTTGTATCTATATCTACGCCGGGATCCGGAGTCGAGGCTGATCCTCTTGCTGTAGTCCTGTGTCTTGGATCCTCTATCCTGAGTTCTGGATTAAGTCGTGGACTTCGGGTCGTGGCTGAACCTGTCTCTGCGGTCCTGCCTTGGGTCTCGTCATGCTGCTTCCCTGATGGCTTCCACAGGATTGTAGCTGACATCCTCGTGGATTCATCTTCTTATTACAGACACATGCATTTCCTAACATTCGGTCTATATGCTGTAAAATGTATTATCTCTTCAATCTACACATGACATCTATTGCACGTCTGTCCGTCCTGGGAGAGGGATCTCTCCTCTGTGGCTCTCCCTGAGGTTTCTCCCATTTTTCCCCCTTAAACTGTGGGTTTTCTCTGGAAGTTTTTCCTTGTACGATGTGAGGGTCTAAGGATAGAGGGTGTCGTTTTTCTCATACTGATATTCTGAACAATCTGTGCTGTTGTATTTGCTGTAAAGTGTCTCTACTGTAGGCTATTTTTATTATATGTACAGCACTTTGGCTCGACCAAAAATCGTTTATAAATGTGCTATATAAATAAAACTTGATTTGATTTGATGTTGCATTGTTGGAGGAGCTCGAGACTTAAGATTCTCATTGCCATTTCTACACTTTAGCTGCTGTGCATATTACATTAAAGCCTTTGAATCTTTGAATTCATAGGGTATCAGAAGAGTAGTATTAAACACAATTTAATTATCTGAATACCCTACTCTTTCCATTGCATTTCCTTGACCAACCGAAATAAATGTTATCTTGCTTTACCTTAATATATATTACATATCAGGGAAGGCTAAAAATAAATATGCACTATCATTTATTTTGTGTTTTCAATGTATCCTGCATTTAAAATAGATTCATATCAGTAGATTTATTATCTGTTAATTTGTCAATCATCAGAGGTAGTTGGTTTAGCACGGTGCACCGTCTATGGGATATGGGGGGGGGGGGAATTGTTCCAGTTGTTTGAGTGAAAATGACTTATTGTGCAGCAGTTAAATCCATTTAAAGCAGTGTTAATAGATGTTTGGCCACTGGAGGGCAGTGCAACATGCTTTAAATACAACGGTTGAACTTCATCAACCAGACCTACTAACATGTTATAACTCTTAAACAATCACATGAACTTATTTACAGAAGATAAAGAACAACTTAAAAATATATTTGAAGTTGTGTTCCTGGCTAGCCAATGTCATTCTGATTAACCTCTCTGTTTTTTCTTCTTTTGTTGTGTTATGTTCATGCACTACATGACGGCCTATAAGGATGGTGGTTTCTTCTTTTTCAATCTATTTAGAAAACTCTTAACTCAGAGGCACTAATTGGGGAGCAGTGAATTGAAACAAAAAATGTTGATACATTTTTATCATTTTCTTTTTGTGAAGATTAAATGTGGTATCCTTTACAGTAAAATAAGATAAGACACAATGATCAGCGAGGTAAAATTACTGTGTCTGACAATGGAGTGTTGTGGCTGTAAGGCAAGTAAATATGTGTTTTTGTTTTGTACTTTAATCAAGTATAAGCTATCAATTGTTCTAATCCCTGTCGATTTTATTTATTATATATTTACTTAAATGCTTGTGTGTTACAGCGGAAAAGGTCCAACAATGATGGTGTTGTAGAGCCGATAAACGGGAGTCAGAGGCGGTGTATTCAGAATGGACTTCCACACTTTATTATCTATTAATCGACAAGAGGTAAGTACATGTGCTGCTCTGTATGATAAACTAGCATGAATGACAACAAACCCCGGTAACCTCACTAACGGGTCCGGGTTGCAACACACACTATTCGCATGGTGAATTATGTACTAATAATGTGTCACCACACAAGCCCCCCCAGAATTCACCCATAAACAAAGTCAGCGTGGCGGGTCGTGCAAGCACCACCGGCTTACCCAAATCCAAATGGGCCGCTTTCATCCGGTCCACAGAGACGTGCTCGGCCTTACCACCTAGGTCGACCACAAGGTGTTTGTCCCCGTGCTCCACAACTCGGAAAGGTCCATCGTAAGGAGGCCGTAGAGGACCCCTGTGCGCATTGTGCCGTATGATCCGCAGGAACCCGGGACACCTGGGGCTGCCAATCACCCTCCACCCACTGCTCGTGCACTCCACCAACGGCGTAGTCTGATGCGTCTGTGGTAATGGAGATGGGAGCCGTGGATGATGGGTGCGCCAACAGGGCCGTGACCTCCGTAAAAGCAACCTCAGCTTCCGCCGTCCAGTCGATCGCCTGGATGGGGGTCGTACCCTTCAAAGCCTCATACAGCGGCCGCATAATGTGGGCGGCCCGGGCGATGAAACGGTGGTAGAAAGTCACCATCCCCAGGAACTCACGGAGCGACCGGGCTGTGAGCGCACGAGCAAACGCCGCAACAGCCGCAACAGCCTCAACCTTCGCCGGCAGGGGTGCTGCACCGTCTTTGGTGACGCGGTGTCCGAGGAAGTCAATGTCAAACACCCCGAACTGGCACTTTGCAGGATTGATTATCAACCCGTGTTGGCTGAGCCTCGTGAAAAGGGCTCGGAGGTGTGACAGGTGTTCTTCCACCGAAGCGCTGGCGACGAGTATGTCGTCCAGGTAGACGAACACAAACGGCAGGTCCCGCAGCATCCATCAGGCGCTGGAACGTTTGAGCGCCGTTCTTGAGCCCAAAAGGCATCCGCAGGAACTCGAAAAGTCCAAATGGCATTATCACTGCCGTCTTAGGAACGTCCAGGGGATGCATGGGCACCTGGTGGTATCCGCGCACCAGGTCCACTTTAGAAAACACCAACGTACTGGCCAGATGTGATGACAAGTCTTGAATGTGCGGTACCGGGTAGCGGTCAGGTGTCGTGGCGTCGTTGAGACGGCCGTAATCCCCGCACGGGCGCCAACCGCCATTCGGCTTGGGAACGACGTGTGGAGGAGAGGCCTGTCAGAACGGCGGACGATACCCAGGCGTTCCATGGTTGAAAACTCCGCCCTCTCTACTGCAAGCTTAGAAGGGTTCAACCGCCGGGCCCTGGCGTAGACTGGGGGACCTTCGGTGGTGGCGTGGTGCTCCACCCCATGCTTGGTGGTGAGCGCGGATAAGGTGGGTAGCGTCAGGTCTGGAAATGCAGCCAACAACCTGGGAAAAATGTCCGCTCCCGACAGCGAGCCCGACAGCCCGTCGGGCTTTCTCGAAAACGTCAGGGTCACCAGTGTAGAGCCGATGAACGGGAGTCAGAGGCGGTGTATTCAGAATGGACTTCCACACTTTATTATCTATTAATCTACAAGAGGTAAGTACATGTACTGCTCTCTATGATAAACTAGCATGAATGACAACAAACCCCGGTACCCTCACTAACGGGTCCGGGTTGCAACACACACTAATCACACGGTGAATTATGTACTAATAATGTGTCACCACAGTATCCATGTTTCCATCACAGCCAATAAATACGTGTGAGATTACTGCAGACTATTTTCTTGTTCAAATTAATTAAGTGTATAGAGTGGCGAAGTCCCTCCCCTTCCGGGGGACCTCCATGGGACCTTATTTCGGAAAAATCATGTGTTGAAGTCGCTCAATGAACTACAACTCTGGTCTTGCATAACGTCACCAACACCAAGATGGCTGTCACTTTAGCACATTTCACCTCTTTCTTTCAGAATGAAGTGAAAAGTATTAAAAGAGGTGAACATCACTACAAGTCTGGGCATGTTGAGAACTGTACATACACAAAAGGGGAGTTAGTCGGTTCCGTAAGAGCCAGCATGCGGGACCGGCTTTACAAAGTTTCGGTGAGTAACATGAGTGTAATGTGTAACGTTAAAGGAATGGTATGCTCATGACACTCATTTTTTAAAAATTATCATCCGATAAAACAGACCAGTCTCTGCCAGTCTCCCTTTTTTTTTTTTTAATCCGATGACATTATCAGTGATTTTAAACTGATTATATACCGAAATAACATCAACACTGTGGGCGCCGCCATTTCCCGGACGTGACGTAATCCATGCGTTTGGTTTTCGAAGACACGTTGATCTCCATGTTATTTACTGTAGTTTCTCTATTCAAATATGCCTCACTGTATCGCGAAATATTGCCATAATTCGGATAGGAACAATCCACGGAATGCTCGGTTCCATCTGTTGCCAAAAGGTTAGCGTAAGAAGTACATTCGGAGGCAGTGGCTAGCGAAATGTGGCCGGCCCGAACCGAGAGATTTACAGGCTCATGTATGCAGCGAACATTTCACATTTCCGGACGACTACTCTGAGAGTATGATCAAACATAACATGGGATTTAAAGAACAACCATTACTCAATGGAGATGCAGTACCATCGATCTTTCTGGTGTCATCACCGACCAGGACACCAGTTCGGCCAGTAGAGAAATCGCCCTCTGCAAGTGTGAAGCGACGGAGGAGCAGAAGTAGTGCTCGGAGTAAGAATAAGGTATGTTATAGCGCATTTCCATTGCAGCGGCTAGCCCCGTTTTAACGTCCAGGCCAGGACAGTTTTTGGTGGCCTTTCCATATAGCGTAGTACCGGCTAGTGTGTATTTCCCCCCAGTTTTTCCGGCCCCATAAAATCGTGATTCTATGGCCAGGGACAACGAAGCTGAGTATGCTAAACTAGAGAGGGAATCGCTAGCAAGGGTGGTACTACATGCATACATATAGTATCTTATATCATCTTCCCATTATACACACATGCATTTCCAAACATCTGGACTACCTATGTTGCAAATGTATTATCTTTTCAATTTACACACGGCATCTATTGCATGTCTGTCCGTCCTGGGAGAGGGATCCCTCCTCTGTTGCTCTCCCTGAGGTTTCTCCCATGTTCCCTTTAAACTGTGGGTTTTCTTCGGAAGTTTTTCCTTGTACGATGTGAGGGTCTTAGGACAGAGGGTGTCGTATTGTCATACTGATATGTATGGCTGAATTCCCCCATCCAATCTCTTCACATTGGTCAAAACTTGTTCCTCTGCTGACGAGTCCGAACTGAAATACTCCACCATATTTCCGTGTGTTGACAAAGTGAACGCATGGATGACGTCACGACCATCACGTGACTACTGAAAATGGCAAACATGGCGGCGGCCAGACGGAATATACAGGTCTTGATAAAAAAGAGCTATAAAATCATTATTTACCGGGGAATATCGCTGATTTCTTCAGGGTATGGTTTAAACATAACGTTTCACTAAATACTGAAGTTTTGATTAATTATCTAATGAGTGGACCATTCCTTTAATGTACGCGACTCTGGGATTTGTAGTCTTTCTAGTTGCGTATTTTTCGTAGTCTTATATTTCAACAGTTTTAAGACAAACTGTGACTTTTTTGACATGGCAATTATTTTTTAAGATTGACAAACATCATATGTGTCATAATTCATGGCACAATTCAAACGGGATCAAAAGATACGTTTTCTCTCTCCATTGACTTCAATACATAATTTTGATGGGCGTGACTTCGAAGTCCCTCCCCTTCCGGTGGACCTCCATGGGACCTTATTTCGGAAAGATTATGTATTGAAGACAATGGAGAGAGAAAGATTATCTTTCGATCCATTTGAATTGTTCCACGAATTACACATATGATGTCTGTCAATTTAAAAGATAATTTTGCCAGTAAAAAAAAAATGATTTGTCGTAAAACTGTGAAGTAACACATTTTTTTGTGTGAAACGCTGAATGAACTACAACTCTGGTCTCCCACAACAACACACCTCACCAAGATGGCCGTCACTACTGTCTTGCTAAACAAGGGATTGACTACCCTCACTCATACTTGCCAACCCTCCAGATTTTCGTGGGAGACTCCCGATTTCATAGCCCTCTCCCAGTTTCCTCCCGGCGTCAATAACTACACCATTGTTTGGTTTCCATGGTAGCGCGTCTCTTTAGTGACAGAAAACAGAACAAGAATCGACAACTCTACCCTCTGCTCACTCCTTTCCTGTAAAATACAGGTCCAGCCCACACATATGCTCCATCAAGGATGGTGCTACAGCCCTCAAGGCATTGCACCTAGAACTACAATAAGCATGTTAATGTTAATCTAACAGCTCCGGCGATCCATTATTTTTTTGCCGCACGCATTGAATAGAAAACTACTCTGAGCATGCGCAGTGTAGTTTTTACAGCACCCATTCACTTTGACAGTGAGAGAGAGGGGCTAGATCGGGGCTTGACCCACGTCGCTCAAAACGGCTCAATAGGCACACTGTAGAGTCGACACTAATTAGAAGAGCACAGACTAAAACTATAGGTTACTTACGTAACCCCATTCCTCAGAGTAACATGAAGTGAGATGTCTCACTATGGGATGCACCTCATCGCGGAGCAAACAGAAGCATCAATCTCATTACGCCAATCCTGATTGGCTGGTGATCTTGACGTCAGCGTCAGGGGAAATCACCCCCTATAAGTAGCTTGCGCCACAACGCATGCGTCATTCAAAATAAGCACCTCTTCTCGCTTCACCATAGCAAGGAGGACCGTCTGGTGAGACATCTCACTTCATGTTACTCTGAGTACTGGGGTTATGTAAGTAACCTATAGTTCTCATTCATAACACTCCGTTCGATGTCTCACTATGGGATATTGTACCTCCCGTATTGCCAGACGAGCTTATCTCGAAAATCACCGATCAACCAGACTTTAACAGGTGGAGTCCCGACTCAACAAGGTGCCCAGCACTGCTCGGGCCACGCTTGGAGCGGAGACGTCTAGTCTGTAAAAGCGGACAAAAGTGAGCGGCGAGGACCAGCTTGCCGCTGCACAGATATCTTGGATGGAAACACCCTTGAACAAAGCCCAGGATGTAGCCAGGCCCCGAGTCGAGTGAGCCCGCAGACCCGAAGGTGCTTGCAAATTCTGACTCGTATAGGCCAAAGCAATTGCCTCCACAATCCAGTGTGAGAGCCGTTGCTTAGTAACAGGCTTACCCTTGTGAGGGTTAGCCCAGGACACGAAGAGTTGGTCATTAAGACGAAGCTCCTTTGATCTGTCCATATATGTGTGTAAAGCCCGGACTGGACACAACAGATCCTGCTGCTGCTCCCCGGAGAAAACCAGCGGCGGAGGAAATGCCTCAATGTCAATTGGGGTACACAAACCAACCACCTTTGGTGTAAAGGCAAAGTTGGGTTTCAACAACACTCTCGTTTGCCCTGGGGCGAACTGAGTGCATGAGGGATGTACATACAGTGCATGAATATCGCTGACCCGCTTAGCGGATGCCAGGGCCAGTAACAGCACTGTCTTGAGTGACAGATGTTTCATGTCAGCTCCTTCCAGGGGTTCAAATGGGGTCATTTTGAGCCCATTCAAAACCACTGCCAGATCCCATAAGGGCACCAGCGACCTGGAGACAGGGAGGAGCCTGCGAGCTCCCTTCATACAACGGCAAACCAAAGGATGTTGGCTAGCCGTCTTACCCTCAAAGCCCACATGGTATGCAGCAATAGCAGCCAGGTACACCTTGATCGTGGAAAAAGCTCTGTGTTTATCGACCAAGTCCTGTAGGAATGATAAAATCACCCCGACAGGACATTGAAAGGAGATGTGACCTTCTTGAAGGCACCACTCCTCAAACACCCTCCACTTACAGTCGTAAAGAGACCTGGTGGAGGAAGCTCTCGCACTCTGAATAGTGTTTATCACCTTCTGAGGGAGTCCCACTGTATTCAGATTGTACCACTCACGGGTCAGGCCCGTAGTGCCCCGCGCTCTGGGCGTGGGTGAAGGATCGCCCCCCCCCGCCTGAGACGATCTGTCCCTGCGTGGTGGGGGCTGCCGTGGCTGCCCGCACAACAGCTGATATATCTCCGCCAGCCCGTACGTTGCGGGCTAGGGCGGAAACATCAGGGTAAGTGTGTGGCGTTGCTCCTTCACTCTGGCTAGAGTTGGGGGTAACAGAGCCAGGGGTGGGAACGCGTACAGAGGACCCGGAGGTCAATCGTGTACGAGTGCGTGCCCGCCTAGCAGTGCGTTTAAATCGTGCATTAAAGAGAACAGCTGTCATTGAGCATTTTTTCTTTATGAGAACCGATTTAACGAGGCTCCGCTGTAACGCACCCACAGCGGACTCACGATCCTTGGATGTGGAGTCCAGTCTGCATAGAGTGGTGCGCCTCTGAACAGTAGTTCTGTCCCGAGGTGCATAACTCCCGGTACCTGTGTCGCTCTCAGAGAGAGGAGACGTCTGCCGCTCCAAGGGATCAGTTTGTGTGCCAGTGTGTGTGACTGGAGACAACGCAACCTCCCTTGGCGGTTCATACACGATATCGTGTTGTCTGTCCTCACGAGGACATGGTGTCCTCTGAGAGAAGGCAGGAAGCGTTTTAGGGTGGGGAACACCGCTAAAAGCTCCGGGTAATTTACGTGCGCCCGCTGGAGGTCTCTGCTCTAGAGACCTCTCACCTGGCGACCTTCTTAAATACCCTATCAGCCTGTCTGACATGCGTCCGTGGTGACCACCTTCCGTGAAAGGACAGCACCTGTAGGCGCGTCCCGCACTAGAAAAGTCGGGTGTCGTGCCACTACGCATTACATAGTAACCAATACTCACGGCGTGCGGGGTTTAGTTTTATTATGAGACCCATGTTGAGCGGGTGCTTTACGAGGACATTTGTCTGCGTAATCTGACTCTGCTCGGCGGGCATTACAGATAAAACCCTTCTTTCTAGGAGAGAGAGAACCTCTCTCTCCAGAATATGAGTTGACTCTCTCTGGGCTTGTGAAAACAGATAAAGTATAACTGTTTTGAGAAACCCAGGCAGATGTCGTGAGTATCTCCTGCTGTATGCTCCGTAGAGCCAGCTGAGATGTCACGCTTACGGCTCCAGCCGGCACTGCGCATGCGCGTGACGGTGGTGCCTTCACAGCTCCAGCCGGCACTGCGCATGCGCGTGACGGTGGTGCCTTCACAGCTCCAGCCGGCACTGCGCATGCGCGTGACGGTGGTGCCTTCACAGCTCCAGCCGGCACAGCGCATGCGTGTGACGGTGGAGCCCTTACGGCCCCAGCCGGCACTGCGCATGAAATTCTGGGTTGGCTGAGCCTGAGCTGCAGCCGGAACCGGAGATTTTCTCGGCCAACTTGCCCTTGTCTCCAGCCTGGGCTGGGGACTCGGGGTGGGCTGCGACCTCTGCTTGACCGGTGCTTTGAACCGGGCTGAGTTCGCTTGGGTGAAGGACTGCTGCTGCGAGGGCAGCGGCTGGACCCTTCGAGGGAGGCAGAGGTGGAGTGCCTCGTCCTCCTTCTTCTTCGTCTCGCACCTCCTTTGCATGGAGGTGAGAGCGGAGCCGAAAATTCCCTCGGGAACGATGGGCATATCCAGCACATCTTTCCTTTCTCGGTCAGGGAGGTTGGTGAGGTTGAGCCATCTCGCTCTTTCCTGCACCACCATGATCCCCATGACTTTGCCCGTGGCCTGGACGGCGCAGCGCTGGACACGGAGGCAAATGTCCGTGACCGCTGCCATCTCATCCAGAGTGGCTGCTCCTGGGCTACCCAACAGGTCCTCGCAGAGCTCCGCTTGGTAGGCGGTTAGCAGCGAGGACACGTTCAGGGCCCTGGCGGACAGCGCTGCAGCTTTATAGGACTTTTCAGTCATTGTGGACTGAAAGCGGTCCGACTTTGCTGGCAGCGTGGGGATCCTGCTCGGTGAGGGGCCCACCTTCGGTAGAAGGTGGGCTGCTACCAACGGTTCCATGGGAGGTATGCGGAGCAGGCCGAGCCTCTCCATTCCATCGCAATCCAGGGAGGAGGCACCCTGGATTGGGACCTTGTTGCTGAAGGGCCGGTCACTCCACGAGACCGACACTTCATCCAACATTTCCGGAAACACCGGGAGGAGTTGCCTCCCTTTGCCCGCTGTTTGGGGAAGATGCTTCCCCTCGTAGCGGGACCTGGAGGTCTCCTTGGCCATTTCAGGCCACGGAACGTTGAGTCTGACCGCAGGGCGTCCCCCTCCTCGTCCTCCTCGTAGTCCAACTCGAGGACATCCTCCGCTGGTGAGACCATGGTGAAGTCTAACTGGGAGCCCCAGCTTGTCTTGTCGTCACCGGGTCCCGGCCTGTCAGGGCGCGGGATTCCGGTTCTGAGGCCATCGCTGACCATGAGCCCCAGACCAACACGGAGAGGGGTTTGCTCTCTGTGGCAGACGCCCCGGCGGGTCCATGGACATGGGGGGGTCCTGTTCCGACAGGCTAGCTTGTCCCGCTAGCCGTCGGCGGAGGCTCTTGACAGTGAAGCAGACACAATGTCCGCATGAGCCGGGGTTGTCGATAGCGCCTCGGGCGTGTTCCAGCCTGAGGCAGGACGAACAGACCTGGTGTGTGTCTGTGCCCGAGATCTTCAACCTGCAGCCGCAGAGTCGAGCCACCGAGTCCCTGACTCCTCTGATGTGAGGGAGAGGGGCGTCCATCTTTGTCGCCTCGTGGCGTGGAGAGGGCCCGCTCTCGACAGGTGGGACGGGAAAAAAGGTATTACCACCTTGCCCTTAATCTGGGGAAAGAGGACGGTGTGGGTCTTTTAATCCCGGAGAATACTGACTGGTGTGGCAGTATGCTCCTCTTTTAATCCTTTTCCCCTCCGTGGGGAAGAGAAGAAAAAAAACGTCCTCGCTACTGTGGTGTCGGTAGAGAGGGAGCGAGCTTGCAACAGGTGTGTTGCTAGCTTGAACAAATCGGACCTACCTTACTTTCTCGTAGAGAAGGGCGAGGTCGATTTTTTTTCCAAGTACTATCGGCGTTAGTACTACCGTCTTCCTGCGAAGCAGAAGGAGTAGCCGGCTAGCGCCCGTCGACCGAAATGGTATTTTGGGTTCAGTCTGTGGACAGTGAAGCTTGCCCGGCTACTGTGAGATGTGCTCTGAAGCGAGAAGAGGTGTTTGAATGACGCATGCGTTGTGGCGCAAGCGACTTATAGGGGGAGATTTCTCCTGACGCTGACGTCAAGATCACCAGCCAATCAGGATTGGCGTAATGAGATTGATGCTTCTGTTTGCTCCGCGATGAGGCCCATAGTGAGACATCGAACGGAGTGTTATGAATGAAAACAGCAATGTACAGATGAATCAGATGATTACACTTGATCTTAAAATATATTTTAGGATGTATTGTTTTTGCATTTATTTGCATTTTTGGAATTATTATTTGAATTACTTTCTGCTGACACTAGGTGGGGCTGTGCCCAACCAGGTTATCGCGACCGACAACCAATCACATGAATCTCCCTTCCCGGACACACAAAGCAAAAAAGCCCGCTTTCCATGCCTGGTTCCTCCGGTTTGTATCCCGGTATGTGTAGAGGGACTGGTCGTATAAGACCGGGTGATTGCCTATACTGCAATTATAACGTTCTTCTCCATTTTTTGGAAAATGACGAAATTACCCATGCTTTGGCTCTCCCAGCCAAATAGACGTGGTTTGATTGGCTAGCGCTAGCGCTTACTGGCATATTTGCATAAACGGGATTTGATTGGCTGGCGCTTCCGTCGACACTTGAAAAGTTTTTCTCAACTTTCACCGCGAGCAACGCAGGCAAAACGAAGCAACGGAACCACTATTCAGTTCGGCAAAGCGTGACGTCACCCCATTCAAAGTGAATGGGAAGCGTCTCCGTTGAAGCTTCCAGCGGAACCGTGTGTACGGGGCTTAACCCTTCTGGAAAACTGGACCAAGCTGCAGGACCTGAGCCGGTCCCTGGACCTTACTTTCATACCTATACCTTCATTTCATAAACAGGTCTTATTTGTTGCCAAATTCATTTACTATTATTGTAGAACTACAATATAAAATAAGTTATTTAAAATGTCAACACATACAATTAATTTCTGGAATCACTATGACAACACACTTTGTAATCATAGAATAGGCCTACACAACACGTTACCTAACATTCATTTCTATTTTCATATAAGCGTAGTATTCCTTTACCTTTTGTTTAATATAAATAAAGGCTAGTTTTTCTATTTTCCTATCTCTTCTTGAGTCAACGATTTACTATATTAATTCTATAAAGGCTATATTGTGTATTTAATATGACCATTATAACATTGGCAATATTTCGTAAATGTAACTTGTTTTACATGGGGATCGTTAGCTACATAATACTCTGTACAGATGCTGCATGCTATGCAGAGCTGGGAGAAGTACTCAGATGATTTACTTAAGTTAAAGTATCTATACTACCGTGTAATAATACTACTCTGTAAAAAGTAAAAGTACTGCATTCAAATGTGTACTTAAGTAAAAAGTATAAACATCATAATAAGATAAAATGTACTTTATTGATACCAAAGTAGTCATTATGCACAAAGACACATTTAAACGCCAGTTTTTTAATGATTGTATTAAAATGATTAGTGCATCAATCGGATCATCACTTGAACGTTTATTTGAATGACTTTATACACTGCTAGGTAGTTTAGCCTATAATAATGCATGATAATGTGTGCTGATTTATATTTCGTATTAACCTACACCTGCAAAAGAACTAGTACAATATGTAAAATAAATGTAGTTAATAATATGAAAATCTCAAGTAAAGAAATGTAGGCCTTTTGTATTACACCACTGATGCTACAGTATGTGATTAAAGCATGGCGGTTACTGTGTGTAACCGCATTTAAAATAAATAGAATATAAAAGCAGTGTCTCTCTTGTGTGTGTTTGTGTGTGAGTGTGGGTGTGCGCGCGTGTGTGAGTGAGTGCGCGCAACTGCGACCTGCCTCGATTTCCTGCTTCGGGTTTCCCTTTAAATGGGGGCAAGGCTCTATGCTGGGAATTCACGTCATTTCGCCGTTTTACACACATCCAGATCAATGAGAGAGAGAGAGCGCGCGAGGGGGGGGAGAGAGAGACGTGCTCTTCCAGGAAGGGATTATTAACCAGCACGCTGCCGACCCATGAAGGGAAAACACACGCAGACAAAAGAAGTTTTCACACCGACAGCCGCGCTATGGAGCCGGCGTGCAGATAGTGAAGCAGCGGGGTGAATGAGAAGAAGAACTTCTCCGACAGCACCGAGCCAAGAGCGAGCTGCCGCTTCTTCTGTCGCTTTTTCTGCCGCTGCTGCTGCGTGGGTTTCTGTAGGAGAGGGGAGATAAAGAAGAGGACACAGCGGAAAAGTGGCAGGAGAAGGAGAGAAGTTGACGCGAGATAATGTCTGAATCCTCCTCCTCTGTGAACAAGGTAACAGCGTCCTCTTTGTTTCTCTTCTCCCTGTTAGGTTTTAATCCTTCATATGACTCGCTGTAGGGATTTATATCTCATTTAAACGCATATCTCACGGGCACGAGCCGTGGCGCCATTCAGCGGAGGTGCGTTTGTTTTGCTGCTCATCTGTTGCTCGCGGATCCACGCTTTCAGTTCGCCTCCGCTCTGCTGAGGAGAGTAGTCGTGACTGTTTGAGTGTGACACGTTCGTGCGGTTCATTTACCACCTCGGATTCGGAAAAGTCACAAAAGCCAGTGGACGACCATGTTGTTACATGATACATATAACACGTCTATGAACGCGAGCTAAAGCATGAGTAATAACTCGTTTCAGAGGGTCCTCGCGCAGTCACAACAGTAGTGTCACTGTTTGATAGGCCCACACTACAGGAGCTTTACAGTGTGCATGACCTGTGTTACTCCATCAGAGGTGGGAGAAGTTCTCAGATATTGTGCTTAAGTGAGAGTTCAAATACCACAGTCCAAGAATACTCTGTCCTGCATTGCAAATGTTATTCAAGTAACAATACAAAAGTATTAGCATTACAATATAGTTAAAGTAGCGACAGTAAAAGTAGTCATTGTGCAGATTGGCCCATTTCAGAATAATATATGTGATATGTTTTATAATGATTGATCATTAAAGTGTTAAATGCAAGCTGTTCAACAACCCATTATGAATATGGGATGTCTTCTCATTGCGGAGTCTGATGTAACTGCACAGTCTCCTGCTGGAGGATCAGCACTCCGCTCCGAGGAGGTTCCCAGCCGGTGGACAGGACTCCCTCTGCCCTTACTGCAGCCTCCATCTGTCACACCACCCTCCTGCAGGCCCTATCACTGGCTTTGTCCTAACTGCCCATTCCCGCTAACCTGACCTTTTTCAAGACAACTGCATTTTCACAAAGTGTGCTGGAGAGAAGCGTTTGCCTCTCAGAGGAGGGAATAGAAGACTGAGAGATTATTGCCGGGCTTCCACGGGAAATTCCTGCTGCATACAGTCGGTGTGCAGGTTAGCGTGGCTGGGTGGTGACAGCAGGCTGAAACTGGAGGCAGAAACAGTCAGCTTCATTTCCTCAAGAAACTAACATGCTCTGCCCTCATTTAAAGGAAGGGAAACCAGTCCACAGATAATGTCACTAACTGGGAAAGCTCAAATACCTCCATACATGAAGTGTACACTAACAGAGCTAGAGAACCCTGGAGATAGATGCAACTAACAACTGTGGTCATGATGGAAACATGTGCTGATTGTTTTCTGAAGAATTGATTATTTGTTTAGCCTTGTACAGTGGTCTTAATGAGGGAGTAATGCTTGTCACAACATCTCAGAGGCTAACCCATTTATTTAGGAACATATGAAATAGAGATGGAGCAAATGTTCACTTTTGGGAAGCTGAAACCAGATTGAATTGACGATGTTTTTTTGATTGGGATAAATGCATTAATTATTTAATAATCCAATCTTTCATGTACAGAAACACTTTTCAGTTCTCCTCTGTTCAAACGTGGATGGCTGTGCATGTCTGTGTCTGGAGATGCAACAGGTGTTTCTGTGGCAAAGGAAATTGGGAAAACTGCCACTGACTCATTAAGAGTTGATTCATTTGCACTCCTAAAATGAATCGTCTGGATGAAGAATTTGAAATGAAATCAGAAATCCATGTGGGTCACTCATTGACACTCACCTGTAGGCTAATACTATAGAATATGTGGGTTCTTTCTGAATATGAAACTTAATTGTTTTGGTCTGTCAAGCAGTTGAATACCAAAAGATCTTCAGTTTAATATAATATTACAGTCTCCGGCTTAAGAAGCTAAAAGAAGCTATTGCTTGACATTTGTGCTGAAAAACAACCTAAAGGACCAACCCATTATTAAAGTAGTTCCTGAATAATTTAATGTCAATCAACGAAACAATAAAAAGCCTTAGCGTTATATATGAGTACATTTATCAACACAAAATAGAATATAAATAATGACGGCATTGTGGATTACGAAGCAAATATAAAAAATGAAACAAGACGTTGTTGTAATTGTAACCTAATATCGACAGAGTTTGGACTGTTGGTCATACCAAACAAACCACCCGCAGTCATTAACAATAGCTCCTGGAAGTTCTGGGGCGTTATTTCAAACGTTGCTGACATTTTAATAGATTTTTATTCAAACAATAATTAAGATAAAGTAAATCATTGCAACTCTTATTGTAGATAGCCTTGTGTTTTGAGTGGCTGAAATGAGTACATGTATAACAATTCAGCAAAATTCGGATTTTAATTAAAATGTTTAATTTGATCAAACAAGTATTTTACTTCTCAAACGACTCTTGATGAAGATCCATGTGTGTTGTTTGTTGACACTGAGATTGGCCTCTTCACTGGTTTATGGCTCCCCTTCATGTGCTAAAGCATGCGTGGTCTCTGGATCTGTGCATCAGCAGAAAGTGTGTATGCATGACAGTGTGTATGCATGTGTATGTGCACGGTGCTGTGGGTGCACGGCGAGGTGAGGCGAGGTTGGCGTGGAGCTGTTTGGGTTCAGGGCCGGTGCGTCGCTGAGCTTTGTGAGCTTTGTGAGCCATGCTTTGTGTCTCTGTGTCTATTCATAGCAGGAGAGGAGCTCTTTCAGTCCTTCCGCGAACACGCTGCCAAACTCCACTTCCTCCCCCGTCCATGCTCCCGCCGCCAGGCCAGCCAGCCGAATGGAGGACGAGCCTGCCAGGCTGCCTGCGCACCTGCGTGAGTCACACACACACACACACACACACACACACACACACACACACACACACACACACACACACACACACACACACACACACACACACACACACACACACACACACACACACACACACACACACACACACACACACACACACACACATTATGAGTGCACAGCTGGGAGGCGTTGAAGCAGATCCAGGATCAGACACCTGAACCCTTCAGTGGAGCAGCACTGACAGAGCTGCAGCACTGGAACAACGGCAGGTCCAGTAGGCAGGGACACATTATGTGGAGCTCGACACCATAGAAGAAGAATGGAGGACAGACTGATAGGGAAGAGAAGGGTTGAATAAGTGGAGGGCTGGGGTCAATGAAACAAGACCCCTGAAAAGATTAAGGACATAAACCCAAACATTTAGAACAACTTTAGACAACCCCCCCCCCCCCAGAACTGGTGTGCATGACAGCTCGTCATAGTTAGAAAAGCCAATCAGAAAAACGTAACGTCAAACCATCATTACATTCATCTGTTTCTGCAGGATCTCTACTTTAGGGTTTCTTTAAACCCTATCAATACAGTGTATTTAAGGAAACTGCAATACTAATAATTGAATAAGGAAGGACAACAAGGCATTCACTTGTATCACCATTAATGAAAACATGTTTTTATTGCTTCCAACATCTCAGAAAGTATTCTTTATACATAAAGGTCTGCTGATGAAGTTGTCATACAGAAATAACAGCGGCTAAATCAAGAATTCTCCTTTAAGAAGAAATGATATGTCCTCTTGCAAAGTGAAATCCCTAACAAATCCACTTGTTGTGGTTAGGGTATTGCATATAGCAGGGGTCGGCAACAGGCGGACCGCGGTCCGGATCCGGACCCAGACGCCGACGCCGACGCCGACCTATACGGACCCGGCGCTATAATCAATACATTAATAGGGGATTTTTCGAAGCCTCCCGCTTTTTTAACGCTGATATGGGTGACTTGTGTAATTCGTGGAGAATCGAAGAGTTTTCGTTTTGGGGTGGGGGGAGTCCGTCCGTCAGTCCGACTGACGGACAACTTCTCACTTCAAAAAAGAAGAAGAAATCTAGACCGCAAAAATAATTAAACAAGCGAGTACCTGTTTTTCCTGGCTAAGTACAGGTTCCTTGAACACAACACGAGCGTAACGTGTCTTCACGTGGTATATGTCTCGTCTGAAAGGAGTGCTGAGCACCGGAACGCCGCTCCAGCTCTTCAAATATTGCAATACCCATAAGGAGCCGTACACATGCCGCAGTGTTTGCGTGGCTGTGTCTTTAGTTGTAAGCACAGTGGCGATCTGTTGTTATTAGCATCTGGTTAGCTAGCTATGCTAACAAATTTAAAGAGCTTTTCTACAACCAGGTGGAAGAGAGCTCTCTCCTGAGAGGCTCAAATAACCTCAGCTCAGTGAGGTTAAGGCACACCTTGATATGATCATTATAGTTATTAATGAGACTAAATGAAAAACAGGTATAAAATACTATATGACAGTAACAAAAAAGTTGTTAAAAATAACAAGAATAGAGTTTAAAAGGGGTGTGATTTGTAAAATATCCAAAAAGAAAAATCTGCTTACAGTTCTGTTTCATATGGGTGTTGAGAGATGTATCCATAGATCTCTTAATGTTGCTCTCAAAGTGCACCAGATTGATGCATTTAACTTCAATATGTAAAAAAAAAAAAAAAAAAAAAAAAATCTTCCCGGGGGAGCATGCCCCCGGACCCCCCTAGAGGAGGTTAGGTCCCCCCTCCCACTTAAATCATGTTCACATGGATAGGATACTAAATACATTTACACACATCTTGTGTCCATATCTTTCTGTTTTGGTGGTCATGCCACACCGTGCACATGCATGCATGTGTGAGTCATGGTGAGATATCTGGATTGGTTGCTTTTTCTTTGCACAGCATGAAAGAAAGGCCAAATTAATGGGCTGTGATTTTACTTTTTTTAAGCAGAGGTTGAGTTCAATAATTTGTACGACCCTCAGTGGATGTTGTAAAAATTGAAAGGAAAAAGGTTCCTCACCCCAGCTGTAAATAATAATAAAAACCCTTGATTTTTAACTTAACATCTCTGTCTCCTATTGATCTGAGTATATTATAAAGAATAGCCAGTTAATTGAAGCATTATAGCACAGGCCTTTGTCAGATGGTATATTACGCTGGTTTTTTTCTGCTTCGAATAGTTCTCTCTTTTTTCACCATACCTGTGTTTGCATCACTGTAACCAATGAGCACCTGCATGTGTGTGAGAATGGCCCTGACTCCATGTCAGCCCAGATTTACAAACTCCTGGCAGGACAAGCTCGAGCTCAATTCTCACACTGAATTTAAAAAAAGTGAGTGAGGGACTGCAATATAAGAGGGAAAGAAAGAGAAACTTTGAAACTGTTCAATTGTTATGATGTGTAAAGACTGATATTGTTCTATAATCGGCTGAAACTGTTAGGTCATGATGTGAAACGGTTAACAAAGAAAAATGGAAACTCAAGCTGCTGCTACACTTTATTTTATTTATCTAAAATTAAGCACTTTTAAGATGCACATATTTTCAAAAGCTATTTCATTTATTGTCTCCCAACAGCCCGAGAGGAACATTACACATATCCACAGTATTTAAGTATTGTTAATTGACAATACATATTGTTGTTTATGAATTGTACTTTCTTTATTTGATTGGCAGTCAGTTGCTGATTACATGCAGACGTTGATAAGCTACAGGTCACTTCAATATATATCACACTAATTCATGAATCAACTTAGACATTTTTATGTTCCGGACCTTTGCATGGGGACATTTTCTCTAAGTGGACCTCGTTGAATTTTAGTTGAAGACCCCTGGCATATAGCATAAGAAAATAGAATATCAGCTTTTTACTTTATTTTCTCTCTCTTTTTTTCTCTATCTTTGTTCCACTTGTGCTACTGTTGTGTTTCAGCATTTAGTTTTTCTCATAATCAACAACAGAATATTTGGCTGAATGATCATTTAATATTCATATTTGTATTAATGATATATGCTGCAGTGAATGACTCTCACTAAGACCCTTCCCGGTGTACACAGCCTGTACACTGATTGCAAACAAAACAAAAACACTGCACAGATCCCTGTCTGTCATCAGGTGTGCTTGAGTTAAAGCTGTATGGAAAGCATGATACGCTGCAGTGGTAGAATCCGATTTGTTTTTGAGATCATTTCATAATAAGCTGATTGTGAGCCCATGTGACTGATGTTCAGAGATTGCTTCAGACCATGATAAACCAGTTGTAGGTGTTACAGAACATCTGCCTGAACTAGTCAGTTTCACACTTTCCAGTCTGCAAGTAAAGATCTATTGAAATAGGTTTTAATATCTCAATGAAGCAACACAGTGACACATGGGTTTGGTCGACCAATCCCAGAGCAGGCGGGGCTGGAGCTGTGTCAACAGATAGGCTCCATGTTCAAAGAGTAACCCAGCTTTGTCCATGCACCCGTCAATATTTAACCAGTGTATTCATTTTCTTTTTAAGCTAGTGTGAAGTTCAGTGCTGATGGCTGGGGGGGGGGGGGGGGTTGGCTGGATGAGATGCACAGGAAACTCCCTCAGCCCACTTCCTCTTTTGCATTGTTGCAGAAAAAGGAAGAAAGCTCAACAGGTCCGCGTTGAGTTTCCTGTCGAGCTAACCGATGGGTCACTTCACATCCGCAGACATGTGGAAGTCCTACGTGTGTTACAGGGGTTTGAACGCCTCACACACACAGACATGTGGAAGTCCTACGTGTGTTACAGGGGTTTGAACGCCTCACACAGACGGACATGTGGAAGTCCTACGTGTGTTACAGGGGTTTGAACGCCTCACACAGACAGACAGACAGACAGACAGACAGACATGTGGAAGTCCTACGTGTGTGACAGGGGTTTGAACGCCTCACACACACAGACATGTGGAAGTCCTACGTGTGTGACAGGGGTTTGAACGCCTCACACAGACAGACATGTGGAAGTCCTACGTGTGTTACAGGGGTTTGAACGCCTCACACAGACAGACATGTGGAAGTCCTACGTGTGTTACAGGGGTTTGAACGCCTCACACACACAGACATGTGGAAGTCCTACGTGTGTTACAGGGGTTTGAACGCCTCACACACACAGACATGTGGAAGTCCTACGTGTGTGACAGGGGTTTGAACGCCTCACACAGACAGACATGTGGAAGTCCTACGTGTGTGACAGGGGTTTGAACGCCTCACACACACAGACATGTGGAAGTCCTACGTGTGTTACAGGGGTTTGAACGCCTCACACACACAGACATGTGGAAGTCCTACGTGTGTTACAGGGGTTTGAACGCCTCACACACACAGACATGTGGAAGTCCTACGTGTGTTACAGGGGTTTGAACGCCTCACACAGACAGACAGACAGACAGACAGACATGTGGAAGTCCTACGTGTGTTACAGGGGTTTGAACGCCTCACACACACAGACATGTGGAAGTCCTACGTGTGTTACAGGGGTTTGAACGCCTCACACAGACGGACATGTGGAAGTCCTACGTGTGTTACAGGGGTTTGAACGCCTCACACAGACAGACAGACAGACAGACAGACAGACATGTGGAAGTCCTACGTGTGTGACAGGGGTTTGAACGCCTCACACACACAGACATGTGGAAGTCCTACGTGTGTGACAGGGGTTTGAACGCCTCACACAGACAGACATGTGGAAGTCCTACGTGTGTTACAGGGGTTTGAACGCCTCACACAGACAGACATGTGGAAGTCCTACGTGTGTTACAGGGGTTTGAACGCCTCACACACACAGACATGTGGAAGTCCTACGTGTGTTACAGGGGTTTGAACGCCTCACACAGACAGACATGTGGAAGTCCTACGTGTGTTACAGGGGTTTGAACGCCTCACACAGACAGACATGTGGAAGTCCTACGCGTGTTACAGGGGTTTGAACGCCTCACACACACACACAGAACAGGGACATGTCACCTCCAGCTCTTCTGTTTGGTTTACGGCTGCTGCTGCTCCACGCTCACACACATGTCTTTGTCTCTGAGCTCACTCAAACTCCTCTCATCATCCTCTCTCCTCCTGCCTATCTAAACACACAAGCCGTCCATTAACCCCCACACTCAGAGGGAGCTCTGTCCTGAGGGGGTAGAGGGAGCAGGGGAACAGGAGAGAGGAGGAGAGGGGGGGGAAAGACAGAAAGAAAAAGAATGAGGGAGGAAATTGCAGTGTGGGCAGAATCCGCCTTCTCCATTTCCTGGGGAGGAAGTGGATTAGATCGGCGAGCTGCAGCCTGCTCCTCACTGAAGAATGCTACCAGGCTACATTTAAAACTTTCAGCTATCACACAAACCCTCTTTCTTCTATTCCCACTGCTCCCATTAGGGGTCAGCTTGAACACACATTTAGAATATATCTTTTTTGGATTAAAGATATTCGTATAATATTCTTCTTTTCACCTTCATGTTTGTTTTTGTTACCTCTTTGGCATTTGAGCAGGTGTTTCTTGTTAATCTCTCTATATCAGTGTTTCTCAAACTTTTTCATACCAAGGACCACCTAACCAATAAAAAAACACTCGCAGACCACCTAACTCCACAAATATCCAAAAACACATCGTTTTTTACAAATCGCCTGAAAATGGTACAAACAAGTGTCAACATGTGTGATGAGGGTGTTTATCTGGGCTATATCATGCAATTGAAAGTTAAACTTAAGCTCGTTCCATTGCGGAGATATTCCCGCGAGAGTGCGAAAAACTTAAATAAATGTATTTCTTTCAAATGTGAACATTTACCAATATACTCACGGACCACTAGGGGGCGCTCACGGACCACCAGTGGTCCGCGGACCACACTTTGAGAAGCACTGCTATGATCCCATTATTTAAAACACTTCATCTTTTATTACTTATTCTTAAATAAAAAAATACCTTTTCAATATTTACACATTGATCGTAGTCAAATTAGAGCTGCACGGCAGCATATTGGAAAAAAACGGCATTGCAATTCCCACTATATATATTGCCATTTAATCACATACCAGTTACAATAAAGACCATTTTGAAATGAGTGTTATCTATATGCTTGAACTCTAAAGCTAAAAGAATAGTTAGACATTTTGAAATGTGCTATTGGTTCGATTAGAAAATCCATACTACCATATCTTCCACTTCAATACATATATCTTACAGCCACTTCCAGTTAGCTTAGCACAGTGACTGTAAACAGAGGGAAACTGTTAGCCAGGCTGTCCAAAGATCCACCTAGCAGCAACTCTGTGACTTGTTTGTTTTAGGAACTTCCTGGAGTCTGACTCACTACACACAACCAAGAAATGGTGAAGAACTTTACCCCCCCTTCCAAATGAAACCAATGGTGATAAAGAGTTAATGTGGTCTTTAGGGTTGCTGCTAGGCACATTTGAACGTCCAGCGTGAGTAAATGCGCTAACCGCTGCTGGCTGCAGGGTTATATTAATGAATAAAGCGAGTCAAACAGAAGTATTAGTTAACAAAAAGTACCGCTTTAAACAGTAAGTGGAGCCCCCCAAATGTTTTGTTTGTTAGTCTGTGTCAAAGTGAGATCAATACCATAAAAGGGAGGGGTTTCATCTGCGCTCGCACAAAGCGTGATGGTGATGCCGACCAACTGGAGTCCTCGGGTTTCATTTCAATTCAGGCAACATCGCTCGCCATGGTTACCCTGACTCACCTGAGCGCCTGTCACTGAGCCAACTGCCGATTATTCACAAGTCTAAAACACAACATATTCCACTATTTTCATACAATAAACACAAAATACTAAGAAGAGGGGCTGCAAGGCTAGAAACAAATATGTGTGTGTGTGTGTGTACGCGCTAACAGCTGGGTTTTCTCTGTGCGTGTTTGTGAGAGTGGGTGGATGAATGTGAGGGAATCTTGTGTCTTTTATGCAAAGCTTGCCAGAGGTAGTGTAGGTGTGTAATGCATGTGTCTGACTGTATATGAATACATTACCACCACCAGCTTCCTTTTTTCCCTCTCCCCCTCTGTGGTATATTACCCATGTTACTGTTTGGGGGCTTGGTGTAATAAAGAATGTGTGTGTGAGTGTTGGTGGTTCGAGGGGAAATTTCCTTCCCCTGGAAGCAGCTCTTGTCCTCAGGAATTTCCTGAGTGGGCAGACGGTGCTTCCTGAATAAATGTTGTTGTTGTTGTTGTGTGTGTGCATGTGTCTGTGTGTGTTTGAACTCACACTCTTTTCTCTTCTGAAAGGGAAACTGTTCTCACATGCCAGCAACTGAGCTCAGCAGCCCCCCCCCCTCTTCCTGTTCGCGACACACTCCACATGCCGTTTGGAAGGGGGGGGGGGTGCTTTACTCTTTAACGTCATAAAGAACACACACTCATATAACAGAGTGTGGATTTCAGCCTTTGTCAGGATGTCCTCTTAATAAATAAATGTTTTTTTTTTCTACTTACGATGGAGACACTTGCTGTGGTAGTGTGCAGTGACTAGGGGTGTAACGGTATTCGTCCCGTACCGTCACGGTTCAGACGTCACGGTTCGGCACATGCAGCCACATGACGAATACGTCTTTTTTTTTACGAGTGGAAAAAAAAGTCTGTCACTCAGGGCAGTATCCACTACACTATATATAATCCAGGGGGCGGTATTGCGCCTAAAAGCTGTTTGCCAGCTGCCCTTAAACAACAAATGAAGAACAAGAAGAAAACACAACAAAACGAACAAAATACAAGAAGAAGAAAAGTTAGTATGACGATTTCAGATAACACTCAGGAGCTAGAACAGGGCCATCTAGTATTTAGCTCGGGCAATGACCTGCTGGTTGCCCGATCGGGCAATCTATTATACCAGTATCATGCAGCTCGCGGATCCAGTAATGAGTGACCCGACAGTAAAACTAAACATATCTATAACTATTTTAGGTAGTTTGAGAGGTAATTAAAATAGCTACGTGTGCTATTCTAACCTTAAGTGTGTGTTTTGTCCGCTCACCGCTGCATGTGATCATGCAGAGCTGCGTGTCCACTCGTCAGCAGCAGCTGATCTCTCTCTCCCGTCAGATTAGACTTCACTCGCGTTTATGTCCATATCGATCAGATCCAGCTAGTTCTAGCTAATGATATGACTACCTGCTTATTAAAAGACACCTAAACAATAAGTGTCGCTATGCAACTGGGTGAGGCCACAAAGTATAGCGCAGCATTACTTTGAAGAAGTCGTCGGAGAGTTTACGTAGGCCCGCCGTCAATCATCCGGGGGGGTGGTGGGGGAGGGATCGCAGGAACCAAGGCACTCTCTCGGACAGGTTTGATCCTGGAAACGTGGAAGGTGGGATGGATCCGCAGAGTCCGAGGCAGTCTTAGCCTTACTGCTGCAGGATTGATTATCCTGACAATCTCAAACGGTCCAATGAATTTAGGTGCAAGTTTCTTTGAATCCACCCGTAAAGGAATATCCCGGGAGGAAAGCCATACCTTTTGGCCCACCTGGTAGACAGGTGCTTCGGAACGTCGGCGGTTAGCAGAGGAGGCGTACCGGTTGGCCGAACAGACGAGAGTTCTCCGGGCTTGATTCCAGGTCCGTCGACAACGACGGATGAAAGCCTGGACGGACGGACAAGTAACCTCCCTCTCCAGGGCCGGAAACAGAGGGGGTTGAAGCCCATAAGCACACTGAAATGGGGACAGCTTGGTGGCCGAACTGACCAGAGTGTTGTGGGCGTACTCGACCCAGAGCAGCTGTTTAGCCCAGGCCGCTGGGTTCTTGGAGACTATACAGCGTAAGGTCGTCTCCATCTCCTGGTTCTTTCTTTCCGTCTGACCGTTGGATTGCGGATGGAAACCGGATGACAGACTGACCGTGGCCCCAAGGAGCGTGCAGAATTCCCTCCAGAACACCGAGGTAAATTGAGGACCACGATCGGAAACCACATCAGTAGGCAGCCCATGGAGCCGGAACACATGGAGCAGGACCAGCTCCGCCGTCTCTTTAGCTGAGGGGAGCTTGGGTATCGGCACAAAATGAGCCATCTTACTGAATCAGTCTACCACCGTCAAGATGGCAGTGTGTCCGTTGCACGGTGGCAGACCAATAACAAAGTCCAAAGAAATGTGAGACCAGGGGCGATGAGGGATAGGCAGAGGTCGTAGGAGACCAGCAGGAGCTTGGTGAGAAGACTTGTTCTGATTGCAAACGGGGCAGGCATTAACAAATTCCCTGGTGTCCTCCTTAAGTGTTGCCCCTTTGCTGGACTACCTCCCATGTGCGTTGGATCCCAGGATGGCAGGTGAGTCTGGAGTTATGAGCCAACTGGAGAACATCAGACCTCAACGTCTGCGGAACGAACAGGCGGTTCGGAGGACAGGCACTGGGTCCCGGCTGGTCCTGATGGGCGGCCTTGACCCTCTCCTCCACCTCCCAGATGAGGGCGGCGATGAGCTGAGAAGTCGGAAGGATGGTGTCCAAGCCCCTGGGAATGTTACCTCCCTCTCCAAACTGACGAGAAAGAGCGTCAGCCTTAATGTTCCGAGAACCAGGGCGGTAGGAGAGGGAGAAATTGAACCGAGTGAAGAAAAGGGCCCATCTAGCCTGTCGGGAATTCAGTCTGCGGGCCGACCGGATGTACTCCGAATTCTTGTGGTCGGTCCACACCAGGAAAGGTTGACTGGTCCCCTCGAGCCAGTGACGCCACTCCTCCAGAGCCAACTTCACTGCTAGCAGCTCCCGGTTTCCCACATCATAATTCCTTTCCGCTGGAGTCAAACGCTTTGAAAAGAAAGCACAGGGATGGAGTTTTTGGCTGTCCATTGCTCGCTGAGACAGGATGGCTCCCACCCCCATATCAGAAGCATCCACCTCCAAAACAAACTGTCTTACAGGATCGGGTACTCGGAGGATGGGGGCGGAGGTGAACCTGGCCTTAAGGTTCTGGAATGCCTCCTCAGCCGATGAGGACCACTGGAACATGGCCTTAGAGGAGGTCAGGGCTGTGAGAGGAGCGGCCAAGGTACTGTATCCACGAATGAACCTCCGGTAGAAGTTGGCGAACCCGAGGAACTGTTGTAGCCGCTTCCGGGAATCTGGAACCGGCCAGGAAGTGACTGCATCAACCTTGGAAGGATCCATCTCGATGCTCCCTTGTCCCACGATGTATCCCAGAAAAGAGACAGAGGATGTGTGAAACTCGCACTTCTCCGTTTTAACAAACAGCGAGTTCTCGAGTAATCTCCTGAGAACCGCCTGGACGTGGTGCACGTGTTCTTCCAGCGTCTTGGAAAAGATCAGGATGTCATCCAAGTAAACAAACACGTGTCGGTCCAACATGTCTCGGAGCACGTAATTTACCAACGCCTGGAATACTGCAGGGGCGTTGGTAAGCCCAAAAGGCATGACTAGCTACTCGTAGTGCCCCGAGGTGGTGTTGAAGGCTGTCTTCCACTCATCCCCCTCGCGAATACGTACCAAGTGGTACGCGTTACGCAAGTCCAGCTTAGTGAATATGGTTGCTCCCTGCAACAACTCAAATGCAGAAGAGATAAGAGGCAGTGGGTATCGATTCTTGATTGTAATGTCATTAAGACCCCGAAAGTCGATACAGGGCCTTAGGATCTTGTCTTTCTTCTCAACAAAGAAGAACCCTGCGCCAGCAGGTGATGAGGACAGGCGAATAATCCCAGCCGCCAGAGCGTCATTGATATAAGTCTCCATGGAAACTCTTTCTGGAGCAGACACAATCGACCCCTGGGAGGGCTGGTGCCGGGATGCAGGTCGATGGCACAGTCGTAGGGCTGGTGTGGTGGTAGGGAAGTAGCCCTCGACTTGCTGAATACTTCCTTGAAGTCCAGATATTCCGGTGGAACTCCTGTAACATCCAGAACTTGGCTGGGGTTCCCCGAGCGTTGAGGCGCGGCAGCCTGTTTCAGACAGATCTGATGACAAGAGGGGCTCCATCCCAAAATGGCTCCTGTCTCCCAGTCAATGTTAGGGTTGTGGCGGCGGAGCCATGGGTAACCCAGGATAAGCGGGATATGTGGAGACCGGAGAACATGAAACTGAACTGATGGTTCCCAGACAGGAGCATGTGAACGGGTACAGTCTGATGAGTCACTGTCCCCAGCAGGTGACCGTCTAAGGCGTTGGCTGGAACTGGGCGAGATAAGGGAACCCGGTCTATTCCCAACTGCAGCATAAGCTCTTCATCCATAATACTCGCGTCCGAACCAGAGTCAATAAAAACGGCAAGAGCCTGAGAGCTATCCGGTAATAGCAACCTGGCGTGGCTCAATGGTCTCTGAGTGGGAACAAATCCAGGGGTTTGGCTCACCAGTATGTTCCTCATTACTGCTGAGCCTTGCCTTTTACCGGGCAGTGAGAAACAAAATGGCCGGCCCGGCCGCAGTAGAGACACAGGTTACGACGTCTGCGATGCTCACGTTCCTCCAAAGTGAGGTTGGTGCGACCCACTTGCATGGGCTCATCCCCCCCTGGTTGCGGCTCTGGACTGAGGTGAGGAGTCGCAGCCAAACTCGGACGTAGGGGCGCCCAGGCATGTTGAACTTCCGCCGATCGTCGCTCCCGTCTCCGTGTCTGGATGCGCCGATCCATGCGGGAAGTCAGTTCAATCAACCCATCCAGTGAATTGGGCAAATCAAACGACACCAGCTCGTCTTTAATGTAATCCGCCAACCCACGCAGATAGGCGTCACACTGGGCTGCAGAATTCCAGTTGCTGAGGCGGCTCCGGGTGCGAAACTCAATGGCATAATCCACTATAGATCCACGGCATAGGAAGTTTAAATACTGGCAGAAGCTAATGGGTGCAGAAGAGAAAGAGAGTGAGTTAACGAGTGGGTGTGGAAAACAGGTGAGACAGGTGAATGGAAAACTACTGGTGAATGATGGAGCAGACTATGACAGATTTAACTTCAAATTCCCCTCGAGTAAGTCACACATTGTCTACTGCTTGTCTCTATATTATTCATTTGGCTGCCTGCTACACTGCTGCACGCCGAGTGTCCTGACCTGGCTGTGTGTGAGCCCCGCCCCCAGGGCCGGACTGGGACAATAAGTCAGGCCAGGAATTATACACCCAGCCAGGCCACTACCCGTTTTTTGTGCCATTTTGTTGGATTTATATGTCAACTTTTACAGCGTTGCTGCCCATAGTGATAGCCCTCTAAATCTACTACCCAAAAATAAACATATGGACATGGGTTACTATTTAAAAAAATGTGCAAATCTATTTAGGAACCTATGTGAACATATTTTAAGTGGGGGTGGACCTCAAATCCTATAGGGGGGTCCGGGGGCATGCTCCCTGGTAAGATTTATTTTTAAATGCTGGACTTAAATGCATCAATCTGGTGCATTTTGAGGGGGAAATAAAGAGACTACACCCATATGAAACATAACTGTATACATTTAAAAAATCATAAAAACATGGCCATAACCAATACCATATCCAATATGAAAAAACATTGAAACTTGTTTATTTATTTGTTTTTGGTTCATTTATAGTTGTGAGTGTGTCTGTGCTCCTGAACCAGCCTCACCTGTCTCCCCCCTCTCCCTCCTGCTCCTCTTTGAGGCAGCAGCAAAGACTAGTTTTAGCTCTCAACAAGTGTTAATAGTTTATCTTACCTTTTTTCACCTAGTTAACGTTTTTTTTTATATTATTCATGCATATTTTACTAATCACTCCCCCCTCACATGGAAATATGTGTTTACATAAATGGTGACCAAACCGTTTGGAACCCACTGTACGGTGGCCCTGAAGTGCAAGACACCACAGCATTTCACAAAACACTACAGCATTACAGAAAACGCCACAGCATTTCACAAAACACTACAGCATTTCACAAAACACCACAGCATTTCACAAAACACCACAGCATTTCACAAAACACCGCAGCATTTCAGAAAACACCACAGCATTTCACAAAACACCGCAGCATTTCACAAAACACCGCAGCATTTCAGAAAACACCACAGCATTTCACAAAACACCGCAGCATTTCAGAAAACACCACAGCATTTCAGAAAACACCACAGCATTTCAGAAAACACCACAGCATTTCAGAAAACACCACAGCATTTCAGAAAACATTTCACATATTCGCATCGCTCTAATCGCTCGAGTTTCACCGCGGCTGTCAGCTGTGTTTGCTCCTGTCAATGCTGTCATTCAAACAAGAGGCGCTGGAGAGGGGACGGGGCGTATCTCCATGTAAATCCTACAACAAAATGAACATATTTGACCGTGATTTAATTGTAATACACGTTTGAAAGTGATGCCGAAGTAACTACATACAGCAGTTAGTAAAAACCATGAATTAACGCTTTGACAAGTCTGCAAACAAGACGGCAGGCGAAAAGCTTTTAAAATGCGTGTTTTCTGAATCGGATTCATCAGGCTAAACTAACCTGTAGCTGCTCCGTCCACACAACAACATCATACAGACATAAATAAAGCAGCGACTGTATTCGCCATGACATAGACAGTCTGTGGTTTGTACATGTTTAACTTTTGTCCAGTTTCTGAACAGATATGAGGAGCTGTGAGATCTGAGTGTGTGCTAACGGCTGATGTGTTGGGACCATACGTTGTGGGACCATGGTTGGGACATATTTCGCTGTCGGGTGTTGACCAATCACGAAGCGTCATTTCTTGACTGGCAGCAAAAACAACCAATCACAGCAGTGCTTCTCTGGCTGGCTCTGTCCAATCACAAACAAGAAGTGTTCTCCCTAAAGGAATACCCTTTCCGTCCAATGTGAAATGCTGTGGTGTTTTCTGAAATGCTGTGGTGTTTTCTGAAATGCTGTGGTGTTTTCTGAAATGCTGCGGCGTTTTCTGAAATGCTGTAGTGTTTTGTGAAATGCTGTGGCGTTTTGTGAAACGCTGTGGTGTTTTGTGAAATGCTGTAGTGTTTTGTGAAATGCTGTGGTGTTTTCTGAAATGCTGTGGTGTCTTGCACTTCAGGGCCACCGTACCACTGAGATAACTTGGACTAAGTTAACTATCTAAACACTCAAAAATGGGGCTGCAACGGATCTGATACAGATTTGAAAATTCTCTGACGTCAGGAACGAGGAGCTCCGCCTTTATGGCCAACTCTCCACCTATCAGGAGGAGACAGCCACGGCCATTGCCGCTCGAAAGCGCTGGAGACGCTGTAGTACATATGCCAGGCCTGTAGGTGGCGCTGTAGTCTGCCACAAAAGCAGCGAAGAAGACTTCTCACAGATTCAGCCCCTGCAAAAACAGGGCTAAAAAAGAGCAAATAGAGTGAAATGAGGCATGGCTAAAATGCATGATCTGTTTGGTATTTTGAAAAAAAAACTTTGCAGACATGTTTTATATAGGTATGGCCCTACAATATATGATTCAAATATAGCATGATAGGTCCACTTTAAACTCCTTAAGATTTTCAACAATCAGCTTCCCTTTGTCTGGAGAGGAAAGCTCAAAGAAAACAGATTTTCTCCATGTATATGTTTTGTTATGAAAACGATTTGATCTGAAAGTGGTTTTGTTAAAATCCTCTCAGGTTCCATGCACACGTCCACAAGCAGACTGTTAGTTGTGAAACTCTGCCATGGATGCTTTGCAGTAAAACGATCACCGAAGTGTTACACTGCACAAAATGCTGACTTCACTTTCTCCACATGGAAATAACAAAAAAGAATATAGTATAAGGGTGTGTGTCTTTCAGACAAGCAGGGGCCTTTTGATTTACTGAACAAATGTCTTTGAAGCTTCTGCATTTCAAATAAAAAAAAAAGGGAGACAAAAAATTGGCTCCTGAACAAAAGGAAGAGTGGCAGTTGACGGTGGATTCAGGAACTAACCTACAAGAGCCGGCTTGCTCCTGCTCTCAACAACAAGCTATCAAAAACAGGTCGCGCTACTTCCTGCCCATAAACGCTCCTGTGATTGATGATCTGTTTTATGTTTGTTTTGACTGGCTGAAGTCCAGATTTGCTGGACGGGGATAGGCACGTGCATGCTGGTGGAGGAAGTGGAGGATAACTATGAGAGGGGGGGGGGGGGTTCTCTTGACTGAAAAGTAAAAGTGTGTGCGGAGGTGGATTTTCCCCTGCCGCACCCACATGACAGCGAATGAAGACACAAAGCGAGAGCAGATGAATAGTGTGTGAGCATTGGAAATGTGAAGCTCTCTACACACATGTCCGTGAGTCAGGGGATCAGAAGGTCATGGTCAGCCTTCCTCCTTCCTCCTTCTACCTCCTCCTCCGTCACTAGAAATAAAAACCCAATTTCCGACAACTTCTGCTTTGAGAGAAAAGCCCCAGCCTTACTTTCAGCTCTGTGTTTTTGTTCAGTCTATTCAGTTATAGGTCGTTAAGGTCAGGCTAGGCTGAAATCCTTGGTCTCAGATTTGTGTGTGCATAAGTTGTGGTATTTGTTGATTGTTGAAGGAAAAAAGACTTTCAGATTCCAGTATGAATCAAAATACAGCTTTGTTCCAGTTTTAAAAGAAATACTTAGAAATGTGTGACTCACAAGAAAAGCTGAACTCAACAAACCTTAGTTGTTACAAAATAGTTTTTTGAAGTTCATAACATTGTTATGATAGCTTCTACTAAAACGACTTCCTCATGCTATTAAGCTAAGTGTACCTAGTCAAATGTACTTGCCAGCTTTATACACATTTAAAGGGGCCCTATTCTGCTCCTTTTCAGGTTCATATTAGTATTTACTCTGCTGGGACATGTCTCCATGTTTTTATGTTAAAAACGCTCTTTTCCCCCTCTGTCTGAAACCAGAGCCCAGTCTGCTCTGATTGGTTAGCTGGCAGGCTCTTTTCTCATTGGTCAACCAGCTTAGAGATGTCCCGCCCCTTAGCCTATCACATGTTGGAGCTGTAGTCAATAGAGAAACTCCCTCTTGAGGGAACACAGAGATTTTAGCTGAGTCACCAACATGATATTAATTAAATCTTTCTGGACATAAACACAGCATGATGTTTACCCCAAAAACACGAGCATTTTACAATGGGACCTGGTGTGGTTACATTGGAGGGGCAGTTGTTACAGAGGAGGTGCAGTTGTTACAGAGGAGGTGCAGTTGTTACAGTGGAGGTGCAGTTGTTACAGAGGAGGGGCAGTTGTTACAGCGGAGGTGCAGTTGTTACAGTGGAGGGGCAGTTGTTACAGTGGAGGGGCAGTTGTTACAGCGGAGGTGCAGTTGTTACAGCGGAGGTGCAGTTGTTACAGCGGAGGTGCAGTTGTTACAGAGGAGGGGCAGTTGTTACAGTGGAGGGGCAGTTGTTACAGTGGAGGTGCAGTTGTTACAGAGGAGGGGCAGTTGTTACAGTGGAGGTGCAGTTGTTACAGTGGAGGTGCAGTTGTTACAGTGGGGGTGCAGTTGTTACAGTGGAGGTGCAGTTGTTACAGTGGAGGTGCAGTTGTTACAGTGGAGGGGCAGTTGTTACAGTGGAGGGGCAGTTGTTACAGTGGAGGTGCAGTTGTTACAGTGGAGGGGCAGTTGTTACAGTGAAGGTGCAGTTGTTACAGAAGAGGGGCAGTTGTTACAGTGAAGGTGCAGTTGTTACAGAGGAGGGGCAGTTGTTACAGCGGAGGTGCAGTTGTTACAGCGGAGGTGCAGTTGTTACAGTGGAGGTGCAGTTGTTACAGAGGAGGGGCAGTTGTTACAGTGGAGGGGCAGTTGTTACAGTGGAGGGGCAGTTGTTACAGTGGAGGTGCAGTTGTTACAGAGGAGGGGCAGTTGTTACAGTGGAGGTGCAGTTGTTACAGTGGAGGTGCAGTTGTTACAATGGAGGTGCAGATGTTACAGTGGAGGGGCAGTTGTTACAGTGGAGGGGCAGTTGTTACAGTGGAGGTGCAGTTGTGACAGTGGGGGTGCAGTTGTTACAGTGGAGGTGCAGTTGTTACAGTGGAGGTGCAGATGTTACAGTGGAGGTGCAGATGTTACAGTGGAGGGGCAGTTGTTACAGTGGAGGTGCAGATGTTACAGTGGGGGTGCAGTTGTTACAGTGGAGGGGCAGTTGTTACAGTGGAGGTGCAGTTGTTACAGAAGAGGGGCAGTTGTTACAGTGGAGGTGCAGTTGTTACAGTGGGGGTGCAGTTGTTACAGTGGGGGTGCAGTTGTTACAGTGGAGGTGCAGTTGTTACAGAGGAGGGGCAGTTGTTACAGTGGATGTGCAGTTGTTACAGAGGAGGTGCAGTTGTTACAGTGGAGGGGCAGTTGTTACAGAGGAGGTGCAGTTGTTACAGAGGAGGGGCAGTTGTTACAGAGGATGTGCAGTTGTTACAGAGGAGGTGCAGTTGTTACAGTGGGGGTGCAGTTGTTACAGTGGAGGTGCAGTTGTTACAGAGGAGGGGCAGTTGTTACAGTGGATGTGCAGTTGTTACAGAGGAGGTGCAGTTGTTACAGTGGAGGTGCAGTTGTTACAGTGGAGGTGCAGTTGTTACAGTGGGGGTGCAGTTGTTACAGTGGAGGTGCAGTTGTTACAGTGGAGGTGCAGATGTTACAGTGGAGGTGCAGTTGTTACAGTGGAGGGGCAGTTGTTACAGTGGAGGTGCAGTTGTTACAGAAGAGGGGCAGTTGTTACAGTGGAGGTGCAGTTGTTACAGTGGGGGTGCAGTTGTTACAGTGGAGGTGCAGTTGTTACAGAGGAGGGGCAGTTGTTACAGTGGATGTGCAGTTGTTACAGAGGAGGTGCAGTTGTTACAGTGGAGGGGCAGTTGTTACAGTGGAGGGGCAGTTGTTACAGTGGAGGGGCAGTTGTTACAGTGGAGGTGCAGTTGTTACAGTGGAGGGGCAGTTGTTACAGTGAAGGTGCAGTTGTTACAGAAGAGGGGCAGTTGTTACAGCGAAGGTGCAGTTGTTACAGAGGAGGGGCAGTTGTTACAGCGGAGGTGCAGTTGTTACAGCGGAGGTGCAGTTGTTACAGTGGAGGGGCAGTTGTTACAGAGGAGGTGCAGTTGTTACAGACGAGGTGCAGTTGTTACAGTGGAGGTGCAGTTGTTACAGTGGGGGTGCAGTTGTTACAGTGGAGGTGCAGTTGTTACAGAGGAGGGGCAGTTGTTACAGTGGATGTGCAGTTGTTACAGAGGAGGTGCAGTTGTTACAGTGGAGGGGCAGTTGTTACAGAGGAGGTGCAGTTGTTACAGAGGAGGGGCAGTTGTTACAGAGGAGGTGCAGTTGTTACAGAGGAGGTGCAGTTGTTACAGAGGAGGGGCAGTTGTTACAGAGGAGGTGCAGTTGTTACAGAGGAGGTGCAGTTGTTACAGTGGAGGTGCAGTTGTTACAGTGGGGGTGCAGTTGTTACAGTGGAGGTGCAGTTGTTACAGAGGAGGGGCAGTTGTTACAGTGGATGTGCAGTTGTTACAGAGGAGGTGCAGTTGTTACAGTGGAGGGGCAGTTGTTACAGAGGAGGTGCAGTTGTTACAGAGGAGGGGCAGTTGTTACAGAGGATGTGCAGTTGTTACAGAGGAGGTGCAGTTGTTACAGTGGGGGTGCAGTTGTTACAGTGGAGGTGCAGTTGTTACAGAGGAGGGGCAGTTGTTACAGTGGATGTGCAGTTGTTACAGAGGAGGTGCAGTTGTTACAGTGGAGGTGCAGTTGTTACAGTGGAGGGGCAGTTGTTACAGAGGAGGTGCAGTTGTTACAGAGGAGGTGCAGTTGTTACAGTGGAGGTGCAGTTGTTACAGTGGGGGTGCAGTTGTTACAGTGGAGGTGCAGTTGTTACAGAGGAGGGGCAGTTGTTACAGTGGATGTGCAGTTGTTACAGTGGAGGTGCAGTTGTTACAGTGGAGGGGCAGTTGTTACAGTGGAGGTGCAGTTGTTACAGTGGAGGGGCAGTTGTTACAGAGGAGGTGCAGTTGTTACAGAGGAGGTGCAGTTGTTACAGTGGAGGTGCAGTTGTTACAGTGGAGGGGCAGTTGTTACAGAGGAGGGGCAGTTGTTACACAGCAGGACGGACCTCATTAACTCGTCTGGCTTCTGTACCGAAACAAGATACCAGTGATCTCCTCCTCCTCCTCCTCCTCCTCCTCCTCCTCCTCCTCCTCCTCCTCCCTCCTCCTCCTCCCTTCATCCCAAGCGCTCATGAGTTGCCTTGGCAACTTGTGCGCTCTTGTATGTGCATGAACAGGGGCCTGAGAAGCCCACAAAGTGAACATTATGTGTCATCAGAGAGGATTAGGAGCCCACGGTTTAGTCAAGGGCTCAGGATCCTGCTGCTGTCGTGCTGGAGGGTTGTATTCAATATAAAGCACACACACACACACACACACACACACACACACACACACACACCACACACACACACACACACACACACAACACACACACACACACACACACACACCACACACACACACACACACACACACACACACACACACACACACACACACACACACACACACACACACACACACACACACACACACACACACACACACACATATATAAATGTGCTTTCATGATCGAATCGATGCCTTCAATACAGGCAGAGACTGACAAGGAAGACTGAAATTGACTTTCTTCCTGTAACCTGTAACACATCTGTAACAAGATTCTTTGACAGAAACCAGCCTGACCAGGCCATCCATATCTTCTCCACCTCTAAGGAGGCACATCATGCCTGTTCCCCCTGGCTGCAGTGCTTCAGAGAGTTGTCCTTCTTACGATCAGATCTGTTATAGATCGCATTGATGTAATAAGATCCATAAACTCATATAACTGTTAATGTGAATGTGACTCAGGTTTAACAGCTGAAATCAGATCGGCTCCGACAAAAGAGCTTTGTGATTCACAAACACAACTGTCATAGTCCTGGCAGCCTGAAGAGCAACGTTGGCATGGAGGAGGACAGAACCCCGTCAACACAGAGAGAAATACGTGTAGTTGCTCACTGTCACATTTAGCTTTGTCTGAGGCGAGCACATGGAAAACACATTCAGATTGAAACATACGTTTTAGATTTACAAAGCTTCTACTAGGAGTTTCCAATGTCTGTTGGAATATTTTATGATTTCATCATCTTAAATAAAATAAGAAATATTCACACAACATCTTGTATAAATGGTGTGGGGCCAGAATATGTGTAAGAGTCAGGAGAGAGGGGCTGAAGCCTCTGCCTGAGTATCTGTTTGACTTTCCTTCCTCTTTTTGCCTCATTCTTTAGTCCTTTAGCAATAGTTGTGTTCCTCTGCTCCTCCACACTCTGCTCTCCTCACTCTCTCCTTTCTGTCTCCTCTTCCTCTCCTCTTCTCCGTCCTGCTGTCTGATAATAAACCTCCCGGCGTCGCTCTCTAACCTTCCCGACAGGAAGTTTCCTGTGCTGAAACAGAGCCCACGCTGGATTGCTTCCTGCCAAAGTGCGTTGTGGGACACGTTTTTTTGGGTCCCCTTCCTCCTCCTCCTCCTCCTCCTCCTCCTCCTCCTCCTCCTCCTCCTCCTCCTCCTCCTCCTCCTCCTCCTCCTCCTCCTCCTCCTCCCTTGGTGCTTCCTCCTCTGGGCTCTGTGCAGATGGCTGGGGCCGGCAGACCGGATCTCGGAGGGGTTTTGGCAGAGCAGCACCTCTCTGGCTCTGGAGAGAGCATACCGCAGCCATGACCCCCCGACCCCGGCTGCACTGCTGCCCCCCCCCCCCCCTCTCAACACTCTCAGTCAGCCACGAGAGAGCAACGTACAGCTGCTGATTCTAAACTGAAAGAAAGCCAGTCATGTAGTCGGTCAGGAGGAAGTCCAGTTATTACGAGAGGTATTTCAATGTGTTCTCTAACTACTGATAAGTTGAGCATTTGAAATTGGTAACGTGCAGACCTTTATTTTGACCGAAGGAATTCATGACAATAACAATTAGGGCGGTTTACTTTCCCCCACAAGCTCAGGTTGATTAGCATTGGAAAAGCTACATGACAACGTCAATAAACCACACCCCCGCCTCTCAAAGACTGGAACCACATCGTGTTGATGGTTACTTTTAGCATCTATTCATGCCCACACAGATATATTCAAACGTTTTAAAGACATATAGTTCCCTATGTGCCCTCCACCAGCTCCTGTGGTTGTGGAACGCCTTAATCCCGTTCCCTACACTTTCTGGTGTCGTCTGCTGACAGGCTGAGGGTCGGAGCCTGACGGGCCGTACGCCGTGCTTCAGATAACCCGAGCTTTCCCGCCTTATCGGCAGCACCCCGGCCACTATCTGAGCTCAGAGCAGGAGAAGGGAAGAGGAGGAATGGGAATCTAGACAGGGTTTGATTTGATATCGATTGCACTCTGTGAAACTTCCTCTGTTTGACGGGTGGGGGGAGGGTGTTCCTATTACTTCTGTAACAGTGACATTGGCGGCCAGAGATAACAGCTGTCAGACTCCCAGAGGAAGTGTTTGAGGCTGTGATAAGTGAGAAGTAAGGAATGAGTGCTTCTGCTGCGTGTGGGTGTCATGGATTCTGAGCGCAGACACACACTGCTGTGAGTGTGTGTGTATGTGTGTGAAAGAGAGAGGGGGGCGGGTCTGAGTCAGGCTGTAAATCTTTACACTAAGAGTGCTAAATTATTCCATGAGTCAGCAGTTTCTTTGATATGCCTAATGAGATAAATAAGGGTTGAAAGATGTTTAATGTGATGCTTAAAAATATACTTCCTGTTAGGTCATAACATCACAGTCCCAGTCTCAGTAGTTGTGAATGAACCTCTAGTGCCCCTTTCACACCAACGCGTTTTCAGCTCCGGCTCGGAGCTGGAGCCTGAAAAGTGCCGGTTTTTCCTGTTCACACCGCAGTGGCGCCACCTCTTAGCTCCGGAATCCGGTTCACTTCCAGCTCCAAAAGATTGTCGGTCTAGAGGCAAGAGCTTCGGAGCTAAGAGGTGGCGTCGCTTACGTCTCTCTTACGTCTAGGCGTGCAGGAAACTAAACCCACCTCCCCTGAACATGGCTGTAGGCAGGCATGACAGCAGTAGTGCTTATAAACACACTTTATAAAGTCAGGCAACACTAACCAGGCTTCGTGTGATTCTGTTTATTTGTACCTTACTTTGACCATCCGTTCACTGTCATTGATCATTGTGGAGAGAGGCAGACGTGTTGTTTTATAGCAGCTATCGGATGGAATCAATACATGGGCTGCACAGGTTGTCGTGTCCGACTATCACAAGTAGAATCATAATAAAAATACGCTGGTAAAATGTGCCTGTAGAAAACGGTTTATGCCACAATAGGATAGCAATAGCAAGTAGTCAGTTTAGCTTCGGATGCTATGCCAACATCACCCATTTTATACCAGAGAAACTTTCAAAACAAACAGCGTTGTGATGCCAAACAGCGTCAATTCAGACTGTCACACATTCACTTAAAGAGCCTGTGACAGCATCCCAACAACTGTTGTGCAATGAAATATTGGGCTACTAGTAATCTCGAACCGTCAGTTTAAAAAAGAAAAAGCGATACCGTTCCGTTAAATATCAATAATTTCAAACATCGCGGGGAAATTCCTTCACTCATTTTGAAGTTTTGGGGGAAGCCGGAAGTGACGTCAATGCGGGAACGCTTCGAGAGCCAAACACGGACAAAGTGTGTTGTCATGCGGAGAAATGGTGAATTACTGAGTTTAGGCACGTTAATAACGTTTTAATGAAGTTGACTACAGTATATTCATATGTGTCAGTGCTTTCATGTCAATTCGGCGACATAAACATAAATGATCGTGGTGAAGATGATGATTACATTAGGATTAAAAATCGGGAGTGAGAGCTGCTGAATTTCCTCCCGTCGGATGTGATATAAAAACAAATCGATTATTTTTGTGGTTGTAAACTCAAGTGGATGAAACTACATTTATTAGTGCTTTCATGTCAATTCGGCGAACATATGATACATTAAATGATCGTGAGGATGATGATTAAAAATCGTTTGTTTGAGCCGGTCTGCATTTCCTGATGAGAAAACAAACCGATGCTTTTTGTAGTTGTAGTACACCAACAACATGGATTAAACGTGTGTTTTTTTTACCACAATGTTGGGGAAATTAATGGATAAAATGCACGGATTATTATTATTATTCCCACTCCGATCGGGACACTAGGTCCACCGTTTCCCCGCAGCGAGGCTCCCCCCGTTGACAGTTTACGTGGGCTGGGTGCAGTGGCAGACTGGCCATCGGGACGAATCCCGATGGGCCGGTACCGAAGTGGGCTGGTCGGATAAGTAACTAGCACATCCCCCATAGGCGGCGCGTGAGGCTCAGGTTTGAGAAGGCTAAATAACTTCTTTTACCTGACGCTGCCCGCCTCCGGCGTATATAGAAAATAGATCAACTCAGTGTGCGGAGTTTAAATCTCTCAAGTCATATAACAGGATAAAGGAAATACAGTTTAAACTGCCGTATGCAGAGAAGACGCCGACGTGTCGCACTTATCATTCATATTACATCATCAATCAGATCATCGATCATATAATATCATAATATATCATATATTTCCTTATCTGAGTCAGCTTCTCCAGCCTCATCTGGCCGTGCAACACTCACAGTGTCACAGACTGTATGCAGAAGTATTATTTAACACATTATGTTGACGAAACACTCGAGACAAATGTAATTAAAGTCAGATCCACTTGTGTCTTCGACGTGAACGTGCTCTCAGCTGGAGAGAGAAACCCTGGCTTGATTTACCGAGTTGATAACCAGCGTCGTAGGACCGCTGAGCGAGATCTCGTTTGTTAGTTTGTTGTTGTTAGTTAGTTTGTTACTCAAACATATCCAGGGTATGTTGAACTGGCTTCGTAGTACAGGGCTAGCAGCGCTAAGGTCAAAGACACAGACATTATACATTATATTTGTATTTTACCAGGATGCAGTGACAAATATTTACATATTTACATTTACTATCTACAGCACCCGCCGCCCCTGACATCCCCCACTCCCCCCATTGACAATTTACTAGCGGTACCGACGTGGGCCGGTCGAGAGTCCCGGGATGATTTGTAGTCCCATTCCACCACTGGCTACATGACCATATGATCGCCCATATTGACGCACCTCATTCCTAAACTTCTAACAGATACAACATAAACCGATCCTTCAGCCTCATATGAGCTCTCAGACACGTTCAACATGTCTGAGCTTGCTGCTGTGTGCGCCGTCGTGCGTTTACATCTGACTGTATATATATAAAGGTTTACATGCAGAAGCTGGGATCCTGGACGGTGCAGCTGGAGCGCTGTGCCCGCAATGACGTCACCCATCATTTGGCGGGACTTGAAGAATCCCAGAGAAGCTCCAGAAAATGGTCAACATTGAAGGCAGATTAATGGTTATCAAAGTACAAATATCCAAAATCAGTTCAGTAACGGTTTTCAATGCGACAATATGTACTCAAATTGATGGGTTTGGATGATGGGGGAAAACCGTGTCACAGGCTCTTTAAGGGGACTGGGGATATGCATCAGCTGCTTGTGTGAGTCGGACAGGGATACTTTAGAGCGGCCGCTGCAGTGTGAGCTAACCGGGAGCTAACGGGAGAATAAACTCCCGTGGAAGAGCAGCCAGCACTGCAGCGGTCGGTAAATGCTGCAGAAACACATTAATAAACAATGAACCACGGCACTCTGGAGAAAAGTATAAGGTTGGAGAAGTCGTTATTCAATTTAATCTGGCTTCGTGTGATTAAAAGCAACACGATCATCGACCCGACGCAGTTCCCCGTTGTTGTTGTGAGCGCCGTAATGCTGTTGGGGAGCAAATCAGCGATGTAAACGGTGACGTCATGACGCAGCAGCGGCAGCACCAGTCGGGCTCTGGGTGGTGTGAACAGAGCGGGAGCAGAGCGGGAGCAGAAAAGGGAAACCGGAGCTGAACCAGAAAAGCTCTAGCTCGGAGCTAGTGTGAAAGCCGCATAGGATCAAAGGTATCAAACAAGGTGAGCTTTTGATCATCCTGGACCTATCCCAAAAGCAATGAGATGTCTCCACAGGATTTTGGATCAATTGGCGCTTTCACACCGCAGTACTTTTTCCACAAAGGTTCATGAGAAATTAGTTCAAGAGAACTCTTTAGTTCTCATGAACTAAGTACAGATCGCGTTCACACCGGAATAAGTCCCTGGGGGAGGATTAGGCAAATGAAGCCGCTGACGTCACTTCTTCTTCTTCTGCTTTGGGTTTACTGGCAGGCCGCAAACCACTTCACGGCGTATACTGCCACCCGAAGTCCCAGGCCAGAAGTCCCCGGAGTTGGAGACTGGGACTCCCAGCAGCTTCTACTGAAGCCTTCCGAGTAAATCGCCAGAACACCGACACCTCCTCATTTCCACCGCTCCCATGTTTTCTTTTGTGTTGCCAATAATAATGCTAATAATGCTAATGCGAGGATAATAAAATGGGAGTTTTACGGGGCGTGGTTTGCAATCCGCCCAGCCAATCAGACATAGGAACTTTTTTCTCCCACGAAAGTACCTGCTCTCTTGCAGGGACGGAAAAGGGGGTAAAAAAGGTTCTGAATTATTAACTCATTTTAGTTCCGGCTCTTTTTGGTGTGAACGCGACATTTCGGAACTATATCGGAACTAAAGTGGGAAAAGTACTGGGGTGTGACTGCGGCTAATGCAGAACATGTGCTCTGTGGCAAACAACAGTTCATGATATTAATACGCCTTGTTCAGCAAGATGATCTTAAAGGTCACATGTCATGGCCATTTCCACTGATCATAATTCCATCGTTGAGGTCTACTAGAATAGATTTATACTGTGCAATTTTCCAAACTCACATTGGTTTCGCATACAGCATCTCTGTAAAGTATGTGTATTCAGCAGTATTCACTCTCTCCACTAAACGGCTTGTTGCAGCTCCCCCCCCCTCCCTGTGAGCCCAGTGTGCTCCGATTGGTCGGGACCAGTCGGGACGTTGTGAATGCGCTGAGCTCCGTGGAGGTGTGATTTCCTTGTTTAGCGATACACAGCGAAACACAGCCAAACTCACCCTGAGCACACACAAAGTCACAGCCGAAGTAAAAACAATAAGTGTGGCTTGATATTGAGTAAGAATCAAATGGACAGTGACGTATCTCCAACGAGGCGTTTTGGGGAGATATTTTCTGTTTTAGAGTTTACTCCCTACATGGTGCACTTTGAGGGTTTTGACTCTGCAGACCGTTTACATGCATAAAAACCTTCATAACACACAAGGGGACGGGCAATAACCTGAAAAGCATGACATGTCACCTTTAACAAATAATCCGACTTTTCCTTTTCTCGATGAGTAGGTCCAATCAGCAGAAGTAAAGTGTCCCCGACAGCATTTGTAGTCTCATTCTTCCGCCTTTTAAAAAAACCAAAAGCTTCAACATTCCCACGTGGGTTATTTACTGACATGCTTGATATCATAGAGTATTGAGCTCATGGGTTGAGCTTGTGTTCATCACAGACCTGAACAAAAGCCAAGACACATTGATATTGAGAGGAACTAGAAGTGCAAACTGCTGACTCACCCTCTGGTGTTTGATACTCCTTCCTTCACTGTTTGCTGAGAGGGTGAAGTAAGCCGTATCACTACACTTGCTTTTCTGATAAGATTATTCCTTAGTCCTGAAACCTCTTGGATTAATAGCACACCGTTTCATTTGACATAGAGTTGAGTTTGTGTTGATGAATGCGCTAACACACAGACTTAAAGGATTTCAAACATCATTAAAGTGGAAAGATGATGTCACACGGACCACTGCAGGACAGCTTGGACTCATTGGATCAACAAATACAATCCTTTCACTTAAATGTAGCTGACATGCTTGTTGGTCAGCAGGATACCCAGTTCCCACGGTGACAAAGGGAAATAAGAGCTCTCTCCCTCCACGTGTCTTCACCCCTTTATGCTCAGACTAATACAGAGTGTGTCCTCTGGAGTTCAGAGGGAGCAGCACCGTTCAGGATGGATCAAATCAAATCACACTTTCTTCTTTTTGTATCCTGCTGATTTATTCAGTATTCTTCCCTTAACCTATCATCTCCTCATCTTTTATTCTCCCCTCCTCTCCCTCTCTGACTCTGTCCCCTCCTTCATCTTTCCCCTCCCTTTATCTCTGCTTATACGTTCCCGTAATCACTCACTCCTTTTGGCTTTTATCTCCACTTCCTCAATATCCTTTTTACTGCCTCTGCCTCCTTCCTTCCTCCCCCGCGCTTCCCTCCCTCCCTTTCACCCTCCCCTCCTTCCTGCCTTTGCTTATTTTTTTCCTTCCTTCCTCACCTCAACCCTCCCCCATCCTTCTGCGTCTCTCCTCTGAGCTCATCCTTTTTTCTCTTCCTTCCTTCCTTCCTTCCCCCGTCACCTCCTTATTAAAACCCTCACTCGAAGACATGCTGCTCCAAAAACAAGTTAAAGAAAGAATTTTAAAAAAGAATTTTAAAAAAGCGGTTTTGCTTGTTATAAGTAAAATAATCTGCCAATTGAACGATGGAGAATTAGCTTGGTAAGACTTCTTGAAATAAGATGGGATATTTAGAGAAATCAGATCTAGTAATCAGCTGGGAGAACTTATTTTGAACTATATTTGACCAGGATCAGGAGATGTTACAAAAATAAGCCACACATGCTCAAAAGCTTTTTGTTATCTGATGTTTTTCAAAAATCAAATATGATTATATTCTTAAAACAAGGTGCTTTCAAGAGTCTTTGACTTAAAGAGATACTTAAGATGCATTGTCTAAAAACAAGAACCTATTTCACACTACATTGTTACGCCCCAAGTTATTATGTCTTATATCAAGTATAGGGACATATTCTGACTAGAAGTTAGACAAATATACTTGTCAAGATTTGGAGTCTTTGTAGTGTGGTCTCACCCCCCTGCTCTGTGTCTCCAGGCCTGCAGCCGGTGTTCTGGAGCAGGGAGGACGTGGCCCAGTGGCTGCGCTGGGCGGAGAAGGAGTTCGCCCTGCGGCCCATCACCAGCGGATCCTTCCAGATGAACGGCAAGGCCCTGCTGCTGCTCACCAAGGAGGACTTCCGCTACCGATCCCCCCACTCCGGTACTTCCTCTTTCCACCTCTTCAAGAACAGTATGAAGATATGACTCCTGCCTAAAACGCGTCACAAATGAGTCACTCTCATTGGTTGCATTAGATTGTCCAACTAGATAGAACAACACAGGTATAAAATACATGAATCAATGTTGCAGTGCAGTGTGAGATATATATAGTTCAAAAAGAAAAGTCTTCATCTAATTTACAGTATTTTGTTAAAAAAAGAAACACTTATTCAAGAACACTTGAAAACACGTGGTGCATTTATACATAGAAGCTTATTCTTCTGAGGGGAAAAAGGACACATTGGGACTGTTAGGACTAAATGATGTTGGGAAATGATAGCTTGGGTTCCTCGAGGATGAATAAACATCTGACCCCGGATCAGCTTTGCCATTTGTAGTTGAGGCCAATATTATAGTTTATTTCTACATAAAGAGCTGTGCCAATGTAGCTTTAAAATCAATGTGTTTACAGCAATACTACACCCTTTTAAATCAATAGAGTGCAGGGGGGGAGGCAGCTGTCACAGCCGGGTGCTAGGGGAGGAAGTAGGGGACGGTTGATCAGGAAGTACAAACCAACCTCAACTGTAGCCATAGCAACGCTAACGGGCTAAGTGTTTTCCTTTGCAGAGTTTTAGATTCCCTTTTTAAAATGAAACGGGATTCAGTGTGTGAGTGTGTGAGGGCTGAAGTCAGTGCTGTGAGGCTCAGGGTGATGTGATGTTGATATAGTCATCATAGGAGAAAGTGATCAGCATTGTGATATACCAATATAGACATTGAATAAACACTACACAGGATGGGATTTACGCACTTGAGGTCATTGACAGTCCAAAACAGCGAGGGAATGAGGATTAAAAAATCAACATATAATTAATGCTTTCAAAAAGATGAATTGATGAAATAAAGAATCCACAAACAAAAGCATAATCAATCAATCAATCAATCAATCAATCAATCAATCAATCAATCAATCAATCAATCAATCAATCAATCACACTTTATTTATATTGCACCTTTTGAGATAATCAAGTACAATTAAGAGTTTTTCACGAATGATTGTTAAAGGTCATAATGATCATCAGTTAAGTGTAAACAAAAAAAGTGAAATAAATGATAAAAACGCTGATATAATTAGTAGGGACGCTCCGATCGCCAATTTTGGGGCCGATCGCCGGAATCAGTATTGGCCGATCCGATCGAGTGGGCGGGGCCTATGGAGATCTTCCACTTAAAGTGATGCTTAAAACTCAGTTCATGGGGCTCATTCACTGGAGCTTCCACAAACAACAACCAACATCATTATTACATTCAGATGAAGTACATTATTCAAGTGAACATTCACTTTGGAGAATAACACGGGAGAAATGAGCGGAGCCTCTCTCCCCCCCTCTCTCCCTCTCCTGACAGCCTGTCAGTATCTCATGCAGCTCACTGATCCAGTAATGAGTGAACCGACAGTGAAGAATAAATATATTTATAATTAGTTTAGTTTGTCCCAGAGGTAGATAAAACAGCTAAGTGTGTTAGGTCTAATTCTTAGTGTGTGTTTCGCTCCGCTCACCGGTCCGTCAGGCGGAGCTGCAGGATTTCTGCTTCACACACGTTGCATATACCGCTATTTTACTGTCTTTTTCGGACACCTTAAAATACTGCCAGACTGGTGAAGCTATTTTGGCGAGCTTGTTTTGCCGCACACAGAGAAAAGTGTCAGGCTCTCCTGATCAGCCTTTATAGAGCACCGATCGATCGGCCGAGAGTGAATATCGGCCGATGACGATCGGCGGCCGATCGATCGGAGCATCCCTACTAATTAGTATAGAATAAATAATGAAACCAGAGAAATAAAACACGACATAAAAGCTCAACGGAACACATAACAAAAGTAATGCATACATGATGCAAACATCAATGTTGCTCAATTATCAATATATTAATCATTAATCTTTTTCTATGACTTTATTAATGCAACCGATTTCACTGTGATAGCGGAGCTTTCTGCTGCTCTTCATTTTAGCAAACTGGAAGACCTTTTATCTAAAGAAATATATATTGCAGTTTCTTACCAACATCTATTTACTTATTTATTTGATAATGCATTTGTATTTATATAATACAATGAAACGTTTAAGTCATTTTAAATCCTCCCTGAAATGGGAAGTAAACAGGAAGTGAGTTAACATGATGTTGTGAGGATGATGTGTCCAGCTGTCAGCTGCTGCTGTTTCCATCCCAGCTCTGTAGTTCACATCCTGCTGCAGCTCTCTGTGGGGACACACCATCACATCTCTTAGTATCTGTCTTCACTCGTCATGATGTCAAACAGAGCATTTGGTGGTACAATGCATCAGCACCTGTAGAAGCTCAGGCACAGTGATGTCCTGAAGCTGAGGAGAGAGGAAGCTAAGGAGAGAGGAAGCTAAGGAGAGAGGAAGCTGAACACTGTGAGGAGAGAGGAAGCTGAACACAGTGAGGAGAGAGGAAGCTGAACACAGTGAGGAGAGAGGAAGCTGAACACAGTGAGGAGAGAGGAAGCTGAACACAGTGAGGAGAGAGAAAGCTGAACACAGTGAGGAGAGAGGAAGCTGAACACCGAGGAGAGAGGAAGCTGAACACAGTGAGGAGAGAGGAAGCTGAACACAGTGAGGAGAGAGGAAGCTGAGGAGAGAGGAAGCTGAACACAGTGAGGAGAGAGGAAGCTGAACACAGAGAGGAGAGAGGAAGCTGAACACCGAGGAGAGAGGAAGCTGAACACAGTGAGGAGAGAGGAAGCTGAACACAGTGAGGAGAGAGGAAGATGAACACAGTGAGGAGAGAGGAAGCTAAGGAGAGAGGAAGCTGAACACAGAGAGGAGAGAGGAAGCTGAACACCGAGGAGAGAGGAAGCTGAACACAGTGAGGAGAGAGAAAGCTGAACACAGTGAGGAGAGAGGAAGCTGAACACAGTGAGGAGAGAGGAAGCTATGGAGAGAGGAAGCTGAACACAGAGAGGAGAGAGGAAGCTGAACACAGTGAGGAGAGAGGAATCTGAACACAGTGAGGAGATAGGAAGATGAACACTGTGAGGAGAGAGGAAGCTAAGGAGAGAGGAAGCTGAACACAGTGAGGAGAGAGGAAGCTGAACACAGTGAGGAGAGAGGAAGCTGAGGAGAGAGGAAGATGAACACTGTGAGGAGAGAGGAAGCTGAACACAGAGAGGAGAGTGGAAGCTGAGAGGAGAGAGGAAGCTGAACACCGAGGAGAGAGGAAGCTGAACACAGTGAGGAGAGAGAAAGCTGAACACAGTGAGGAGAGAGGAAGCTGAACACAGTGAGGAGAGAGGAAGCTATGGAGAGAGGAAGCTGAACACAGAGAGGAGAGAGGAAGCTGAACACAGTGAGGAGAGAGGAATCTGAACACAGTGAGGAGATAGGAAGATGAACACTGTGAGGAGAGAGGAAGCTAAGGAGAGAGGAAGCTGAACACAGTGAGGAGAGAGGAAGCTGAACACAGTGAGGAGAGAGGAAGCTGAGGAGAGAGGAAGCTGAACACAGTGAGGAGAGAGAAAGCTGAACACAGTGAGGAGAGAGGAAGCTGAACACAGTGAGGAGAGAGGAAGCTGAACACAGTGAGGAGAGAGGAAGCTGAACACAGTGAGGAGAGGGGAAGCTGAACACACTGAGGAGAGAGGAATCTGAACACAGTGAGGAGATAGGAAGATGAACACTGTGAGGAGAGAGGAAGCTAAGGAGAGAGGAAGCTGAACACAGAGAGGAGAGAGGAATCTGAACACCGAGGAGAGAGGAAGCTGAACACAGTGAGGAGAGAGGAAGCTGAACACAGTGAGGAGAGAGGAAGATGAGGAGAGAGGAAGATGAACACTGTGAGGAGAGAGGAAGCTGAACACAGAGAGGAGAGTGGAAGCTGTGAGGAGAGAGGAAGCTGAACACAGTGAGGAGAGAGAAAGCAGGAGAGAGGAAGCTGAACAGTGAGGATCGAGGAAGCTGAACACAGTGAGGAGAGAGGAAGCTGAACACATTGAGGAGAGAGGAAGCTGTGAGGAGAGAGGAAGCTGAACAGTGAGGAGAGAGGAAGCTGAACACAGTGAGGAGAGAGGAAGCTGAACACATTGAGGAGAGAGGAAGCTGTGAGGAGAGAGGAAGCTGAACAGTGAGGAGAGAGGAAGCTGAACACAGTGAGGAGAGAGGAAGCTGAACACATTGAGGAGAGAGGAAGCTGTGAGGAGAGAGGAAGCTGAACAGTGAGGAGAGAGGAAGCTGAACACAGTGAGGAGAGAGGAAGCTGAACAGTGAGGAGAGAGGAAGCTGAACAGTGAGGAGAGAGGAAGCTGAACACAGTGAGGAGAGAGGAAGCTGAGGAGAGAGGAAGCTGAACACAGTGAGGAGAGAGAAAGCTGAACACAGTGAGGAGAGAGGAAGCTGAACACAGTGAGGAGAGAGGAAGCTGAACACAGTGAGGAGAGAGGAAGCTGAACACAGTGAGGAGAGGGGAAGCTGAACACACTGAGGAGAGAGGAATCTGAACACAGTGAGGAGATAGGAAGATGAACACTGTGAGGAGAGAGGAAGCTAAGGAGAGAGGAAGCTGAACACAGAGAGGAGAGAGGAATCTGAACACCGAGGAGAGAGGAAGCTGAACACAGTGAGGAGAGAGGAAGCTGAGGAGAGAGGAAGATGAACACTGTGAGGAGAGAGGAAGCTGAACACAGAGAGGAGAGTGGAAGCTGTGAGGAGAGAGGAAGCTGAACACAGTGAGGAGAGAGAAAGCAGGAGAGAGGAAGCTGAACAGTGAGGAGAGAGGAAGCTGAACACAGTGAGGAGAGAGGAAGCTGAACACATTGAGGAGAGAGGAAGCTGTGAGGAGAGAGGAAGCTGAACAGTGAGGAGAGAGGAAGCTGAACACAGTGAGGAGAGAGGAAGCTGAACACATTGAGGAGAGAGGAAGCTGTGAGGAGAGAGGAAGCTGAACAGTGAGGAGAGAGGAAGCTGAACACAGTGAGGAGAGAGGAAGCTGAACACATTGAGGAGAGAGGAAGCTGTGAGGAGAGAGGAAGCTGAACAGTGAGGAGAGAGGAAGCTGAACACAGTGAGGAGAGAGGAAGCTGAACAGTGAGGAGAGAGGAAGCTGAACAGTGAGGAGAGAGGAAGCTGAACACATTGAGGAGAGAGGAAGCTGAACAGTGAGGAGAGAGGAAGCTGAACAGTGAGGAGAGAGGAAGCTGAACACAGTGAGGAGAGAGGAAGCTGAACACATTGAGGAGAGAGGAAGCTGTGAGGAGAGAGGAAGCTGAACACAGTGAGGAGAGAGGAAGCTGTGAGGAGAGAGGAAGCTGAACACAGTGAGGAGAGAGGAAGCTGAACACATTGAGGAGAGAGGAAGCTGTGAGGAGAGAGGAAGCTGAACAGTGAGGAGAGAGGAAGCTGAACACATTGAGGAGAGAGGAAGCTGAACAGTGAGGAGAGAGGAAGCTGAACAGTGAGGAGAGAGGAAGCTGAACACAGTGAGGAGAGAGGAAGCTGAACACATTGAGGAGAGAGGAAGCTGTGAGGAGAGAGGAAGCTGAACACATTGAGGAGAGAGGAAGCTGTGAGGAGAGAGGAAGCTGAACACAGTGAGGAGAGAGGAAGCTGAACACATTGAGGAGAGAGGAAGCTGTGAGGAGAGAGGAAGCTGAACAGTGAGGAGAGAGGAAGCTGAACACAGTGAGAAGAGAGGAAGCTGAACACATTGAGGAGAGAGGAAGCTGTGATGAGAGAGGAAGCTGAACAGTGAGGAGAGAGGAAGCTGAACAGTGAGGAGAGAGGAAGCTGAACAGTGAGGAGAGAGGAAGCTGAACACAGTGAGGAGAGAGGAAGCTGAACACATTGAGGAGAGAGGAAGCTGTGAGGAGAGAGGAAGCTGAACAGTGAGGAGAGAGGAAGCTGAACAGTGAGGAGAGAGGAAGCTGAACAGTGAGGAGAGAGGAAGCTGTGAGGAGAGAGGAAGCTGAACAGTGAGGAGAGAGGAAGCTGAACACATTGAGGAGAGAGGAAGCTGTGAGGAGAGAGGAAGCTGAACAGTGAGGAGAGAGGAAGCTGAACACATTGAGGAGAGAGGAAGCAGTGAGGAGAGAGGAAGCTGAACAGTGAGGAGAGAGGAAGCTGTGAGGAGAGAGGAAGCTGAACAGTGAGGAGAGAGGAAGCTGAACAGTGAGGAGAGAGGAAGCTGAACACATTGAGGAGAGAGGAAGCTGAACAGTGAGGAGAGAGGAAGCTGTGAGGAGAGAGGAAGCTGAACAGTGAGGAGAGAGGAAGCTGAACAGTGAGGAGAGAGGAAGCTGAACAGTGAGGAGAGAGGAAGCTGAACAGTGAGGAGAGAGGAAGCTGTGAGGAGAGAGGAAGCTGAACAGTGAGGAGAGAGGAAGCTGAACAGTGAGGAGAGAGGAAGCTGAACAGTGAGGAGAGAGGAAGCTGTGAGGCTAGCTGAAGCTAACAGCTGTTTGGATGTGTTCATGCTATTGGCTCTTCTGTCGGTGACATCAGTGAAAGCGTCATTTTGCAGAACAGAGCAAAACTGTTGGCGTTTGTTTCCTCCTTGTGGGGAGTGTAAGGGCGCACTTCCCGTCAGCCCCTGCTGTGAGACATATTTACTTTATAGAAGCTCTGAGAATGAAACGTTTACTTGATGGAATGTTTTAACTTCACTGTGTCGCAGGCCAAATCACAGCAGAACGTTCACACATGAGAAAAGTAGAGCCGAAAGGTGTTCCATAGATCAGTCTGACTCACTGGAAGCTTGTCTGTTTCCTCATTTCCTAGCAATTGTGATTCATACTGATAAACATTTCATAAGCCCATTGGACACATGTGAAGACTCACACTCGCATTTTCAATCCAGAATCAAAGCTAACTTTAAATAATAAAGTTAAAACCGTGTTCCACACATGCAACATATACAAATATAATGTAACAAGAATGCAAAAAAGTGATGGTAATAACATAAGTACAGTACAATAAATAATCATCCAAAAGTTCATGACAGTTAACCCTCTCAGTAAAATGAACACATAAGACGAAAAGAATAAATACAATAAAATATAAAAAACTATAAAATAAATATATAATTAAAACAATATAATAATAAAAAGCATCAGGAGGTGGAATCTTTCCCAATAATGGAACTCCACAGGACAAGGAAGTGAGAACTGAAAGGTGTGTGTGTGTGTGTGTTCCATCACTTTCTTCATGAGATTCATTTCCTTGTTATTGTGAGATCACGGCCTCTGTGCCTGGGCTATGTGTTGACTTTGTAAATGTTTGTGTGTGAGAGCGAGGCCACACTTCTGTTAATCATCGGCTCCACTTCCTGTCTGCGCTCTGCTACTGTCCAACACTTCAAGGACAGCTCATACACAGCCACGGCCCATCTACCTGTGTTAACATCCACTGCATGTTGGCCACTAAGTGTTGTGCAATGCCTCAGCTCTACAGGTGTTGGATTATCTAAGACATGCTTTTCTAATGTAAAGTGTTGCCATGTTGCCCTGTCCAGTAAAGAACCCTGCAATGTGGGTCTGTCCCTCAGAGGCTCTTCCATTATTGCTCAAGACCCCTGCTGCCTGGAAAGCAGGAGCAGAAGAAGGGGAAGTTGTGGATGACGCTGCTTTCCATTTTCTAGCTACATGCTAGTGATGCTAACCTGTGAGCTTTCCTCTGCAGGGGACGTCCTGTACGAGCTGCTGCAGCACATCCTGAAGCAGAGGAAGCCGCACGTCTTCTACCCCTCCGCATACTTCCCCGGGAACTCCTTCCACTCGCTGCCGGAGGGCGCCTCGCAGCACCTCAAGCTGGAAGGTCAGTCCCATAGATGCTGCTCTAATGCATACATTTCATATTTTTACATTAGCCTCTACAATCTATCATTATAAAAAATATATTCCATTACAACTGTTGTAATCAAATCATCAAACAAGAAATGAAGAATAAAAAACACTTCAGTTAAAGCCACATTAAAAAGGTGTGTCTTGAGTATGCTCTTAAAGTACATACAGTTATGATGCCTCTCATAGCGCTTTTAATTCCCTGATAGGTCTAACCTTAAGCTCAGAGTTATAGTTTGCTCCATGATATTGATGTTATTTTAACGTGTCCTCCCTGTCTATATACACAAGGTAGTCTCAATATGAAAAAGCTCAGTTGGTCGAGCTGGGGCCCATGGTCTGGTGTTAGGACCCCGACCGGAGGACAGGCTCCAGGCTGCTCTGGGACCAGTTCCCTCCGTCTCCCCGTCAACACTGTGTCTTGAATAAAAGCACTCGTTGCCTGAAAAAGTATTAAAAGAAACACCTCAACGATTGCATTCCAGTACCCCACCAGTACCCCACCAGTACCCCACCACTGCGAAACATCCCCTCAATAATAAACACATCATTACATTTACACATAACAATATCTCCGAAATCTGATTATTATTTGATATAATATATTCCTCAAGGTAGAATTGATGGCAGAGCTGATTAATCGTACAGGTGTACCTCTGAGTGTATATAAAGTACGCTTCCTTCTTCGTAATAGCAGACACTGTTAGATTCATATCAGCTTCGTTATAGTTGAGTTAACTATAGTTTTTAGTTTGGTAAATGTGGAGCAGTGATGCTGCTCAGAGTAACATGAGCCAGCTATAGCGAGGCCAATTGATCATCTGATAGCAGATATCGTCTTACATCATTCCATAGACATCAGTCACTTGTTCAACATTGTAATTACATGTTTATAATGAATCAAATTGTATGTGAGCATTTATAATAATAGCAATTGTAATACCAGAGATAAGGTTGAATGTTCTGCAGACGTCCATAGGAACTGCACACGGCTTCTTTTTGAACCACTTGTGGAAAGGTGGAGATAAGGAACAACAAGACTTTTAATGAAGGTACATGGTAAATGAAACATTACGTTCAAGGAAGTAAAGACAATGCCCAGTGGGTTGTTGGGGTGTGAGGAAACATGACACATCAACCATCTGATGGGTTGAGCAGTATCTCCGCCTGTTGGCAGTAAAACCTGCTCCACGAGGAAGTGCAGCGCTGCTTAAAGCAGCTCCACAACTAGTTCTCACTGCCGTCTTCATGCTTTGAGTGCCTCTCTGCAGACGGGTACAACAGTGCCAACTCAACCCAGAACCCTTCCTGAAACTCTCCACAGATGATGTGATCCGGTTCTCACACTAACCTGCAGAGTATTAGTGACACCCAGGCTCAGCTCCTATCGTCTTTCCCTATCCACTATTCCTTGACCTCTGTGTGAAACGTCACAGGGTTAAGGAATAGTGGATAGGAGAATTCACAAGGACTTAGGAAAAGACAACCGGGCTTCAAGAGAACCTGACTGCACTGACACTATCAGACGTATGAATGAGGCACCAGAGGATGTTCTTAGTGTGCGTCTGCTGGGAGGAAACTACAGTTCTCTGTACAGAGGACTACTGGAAGACATCGAGAGACTCTGCACCGTGCTCTGATGGTGTTGATATGCTTTATGAACGTGGACAAGAGAAACATATTATCTTCATTAGGAGGGAACTGAAATAAAAAAGTAAAGTGGGAGGCGTGTGGCGCAGTGGATAGCGCCTTGGTGTTGGGATCAGGGGAGCACAGGTTCAAACCCCGCTGCAGTCAGCATGTCGTTGTGTCCCTGAGACACTTCACCCCAAGTTGCTCCTGTGGGGATTGTCCACAGTATTGAGTGTGTGAGTCGCTTTGGATAAAAGCGTCTAACAGGTGACATGTCATGTAAAGTGAAACGTATTGTTCAACATCCCCAAAGGTTTGAGAAACCCCACACAGCTCAGTAAACTCTGTGAAATGTTGACTTTATGTTATCAGTGATAAAGTAACGTTCATATTTCTCCTTTTGATTATTATAGTGTTGAACGTAAAAGAAAAGCACTTTGCATGTTATGGTATATGTTGTAAAATGCTTAATAAGCACCGTGATCCATTTAATCATACATTTGACATTATGTTACTATAAGTATTGATAAATCAATGTCTTCATTACTTCAATGTTGCTCTTGGTTAAAGTAGGGAATATTTGCCTACAAAATGTGGTGGAATAAAAATATAAAGTAGCATAATGTGAAAGTACCTACATTTGTACTTATGCACAGTACTTGAGTAAATGTACTTAGTAACATTCCACCACTGCTGACAGCCAGCATGTGATCGCTGTGGGCACACCTGCAGAGCAAACACAGAGAAACTACACACACACACACACATCATTTCCTAGAGCAGAGGTGACGTCCAAAATAAAAAAAACATTGAGTTAATTTCACTGAAAAGAAGACGAGAGCCGGTGAAGGTGGGGGGATGTCTTTTCAGAGGGGGGGGGAGTGCCACCTGAACCTGGGTTCAAGCAGAGGCAGACCTGGAGCACTCTGAAGGCCCAGCTCTCTGCTGCCTCCTGCTGCCCTTCCTCTTTCATCACACACTGTCTAATATAATGCCAGGCACAAAACATCATGGCTTTATATATTCACCATCAACTCAACGGACAAATCAGGAAGCAAACACGACATTCACAAATAAAATGTATAATTAAAAAATAAAGTAAAAGCATCAAAGAGTTAGCGTTTAACTTTTTAACTATTTTTAAATTATATTTGTTGGTGCATTTCTCATGTACCAATAGGCTGCTCATTATGAAATACACAACAGTAATGAATCACTTTACCAATCTTGGACTGTGTATAAAATAAACCAAGGATAAGAATATTGCTCAACAGAAACTCTTCACCACTGACTGTCAGTGTGTGAGCTGCTGCTGTGGTAACCTCGTGTTGTGATGTTCTCCTCAGACACGGTACGACGGCCGCCTCGTGGCTCAGAGCCCCTCCCCCAGCACCCCCCAACCATCGAGCTGCGCCACCGCGCACGCTCCCCCCACCTTCAGACTCCCAGGCGGTCCCCTCCGGAGCCCCACCCCCCCCGCACAGCCACAGATGACCACCTGCAGACCTTCTCTCAGCTGCCCGACAGCAACCACCACCCCCAGGAGGAGATGTACCCCCTGTCAGTGTCCCCCGCTGCCCCCAACGGCCGCTGCGTCACGCCCCGAGACTCCTGCCCAGGCAGCCCCGGGGGCCAGGAGGCGGGCCCTCCTCGCGTCATCCAGCTCATTCCCAGCGCCATCATGAACCCCCTGCTGCTAAGCCCCAGCAGGAGCGGCGGGGGGGGCGCCATGGACTTCAGGCACAGCCGCGGACCCCCGTCTCATGCGGCGCTGGAGAACGGGCGGGAGCTCAAGGGGCACAGCCTCCACCCTCAGATGTCTCTGTCCCAGCAGCAGCTCCTGCAGGAGGAGGCGCTCTACAGGAACCACGTCATCATGCCCGTGTCCCCCCCCGAGGAGCAGCAGATCCCCATCGGACGCATCGCAGGTGAGATTTACCGTCAAAGGTCAAAGCTACTGTTTCTCCAGACACATGTGAGGAGACACTTCAGACCCCATTCACTTATCACTTACCGCAAAGCATGGTGGGTAAAGACGTTGTGTGTCCTCAGACTGCAGGCTGCTGTGGGACTACGTCTACCAGCTCCTGTCAAACAGCCGGTACGAGAACTACATCCGCTGGGAGGACACAGAGAGCAAGGTGTTCCGCATCATGGACCCCAATGGCCTTGCCAGGCTGTGGGGGAACCACAAGGTACACACACACACACACACACACACACACGCACGCACGCACGCACGCACGCACGCGCACACACACACACACACACACACACACACACACACACAGAGCCGTATAATATATATAATAATATAATATGAATGTTGCCACTGGATGAGGCCATGCATTGACAGGAGCACAGACTGTATGCTTGAGCTGAACAAGATATGGCTTTTATTATCGCCGTCATGATGTAAGTCTTCCTGAGAAACACCTTGGAAGAAGACTGTGACGTTGCTTTTTTGGGAATTTGTTGAAACTAGTATCGGTAGAACACACTTCAAAATGACTTTAACCGTAATAGAAGGCTGCACTGATCAAACTGTCCTATATTTAACGGACAGTTCACCCCAAAATAAACAACAAATAGTTTTCATGTATCTAGGTTGTTTTGGTGTGAAGCGACTCGTGGTGGAGATATTGACTCCTCTCTAATATAATGGAGTCAGATGGCTTCAGAAGCCATGACCCTGTTATTCAACATATTGCACAGACATTGTTGGGAGCAGTTTATGTACAAATTATTGTCTTTCTACCACATCAATGCGCAGAAAGCAAATATCTTAGGTAACTGGTCTCTGGAAAGAGGTTACATGTATTTTGATCTAGCACCCAGTGCTACCCTTTCTCATAGTTGTAGAGAAAAGACTGACTGATGAGTATCACTGCAGGTTAGGAGGTATTTCTGGGTGAGCAGAATTGATCTACCATGTGACAGCTTTAAATGACAGAAAGCTCATTAAGAAAAATCGAATTTTGCATCTCATTATTAATATTATTAAACACTGTTGTTGTCTTCCCCCTAACAGAACAGGACCAACATGACGTACGAGAAGATGTCGCGAGCACTGAGACACTACTACAAACTGAACATCATCAGGAAAGAGCCCGGACAAAGACTTCTGTTCAGGTAACGCCTCTAAAAGACGGAACCATCATCAGTTTGTCTAGTTTCAGTGATGCAAATTAGTCGCTTTTCGGCGCCTCCCGCTTTTTTAATGCTGATTTGAGTGACTTGTGTAATTCGTGGAGAACCGAAGAGAGTTTTGGGGGGGGGGGGGGGGGGTCAGTCTGTCCGGCAACTTCTCACTTCAAAAAAGAAGAAGAAATCTAGATAATATAATAATAATTAAACAAGCGAGTGCCTGTTTTTCCTGGCCAAGGACACAACACGAGCATAATGGTATATGTCTCGTCTGAAAGGAGTGCTGACGGAGAGCACCGGAACGCCGCTCCAGCTCTTCAAATATTGCAGTACCCATAAGGAGCCGTACACATGCCGCAGTGTTTGCGTGGCTGTGTCTTTAGTTGTAAGCACAGTGGCGATCTGTTGTTATTAGCATCTGGTTAGCTAGCTATGCTAACGAATTTAAAGAGCTTTTCTACAACCAGGTGGAAGAGAGCTCTCTCCTGAGAGGCTCAAATAACCTCAGCTCAGTGAGGTTAAGGCACACCTTGATATGATCATTATAGTTATTAATGAGACTAAATGAAAAACAGGTATAAAATACTATATGACAGTAACAAAAAAGTTGTTAAAAATAACAAGAATAGAGTTTAAAAGGGGAGTGATTTGTAAAATATCCAAAAAGAAAAATCTGCTTCCAGTTCTGTTTCATATGGGTGTTGAGAGATGTATCCATAGATCTCATGTTGCTCTCAAAGTGCACCAGATTGATACTTTTAACTTCAATATGTCAATATCTTCCCGGGGGAGCATGCCCCCGGACCCCCCTAGAGGAGGTTAGGTCCCCTCCCCACTTAAATCATGTTCACATGGATAGGATACTAAATACATTTGCACACATCTTGTGTCCATATCTTTCTGTTTTGGTGGTCATGCCACACCGTGCACATGCATGCATGCGTGAGTCATGGTGAGATATCTGGATTAAGAGGTTGCTTTTTATTTGCACAGCATGAAATAAAGGCCAAATGAATGGGCTGTGATTTTAATTTTTTTAAGCAGAGGTTGAGTTCAATCATTTGTACGGCCCTCGGAGGATGTTGTAAACATTGAAAGGAAAAAGGTTCCCCACCCCTGCTGTAAATAATAATAAAAACCCTTGATTTATAACTTAACATCTCTGTCTCCTATTGATCTGAGTATATTATAAAGAATAGCCAGTTCATTGAAGCATTATAGCACAGGCCTTTGTCAGATGGTATATTACGCTGGTTTTTTCCTGCTTCGAATAGTTCTCTTTTTTGTCACCATACCTGTGTTTGCATCACTGTAGTTTACAGCATCAATGTGGATAAATGAGCCGTCGTTTCTGTGTGGCGTCCCTCAGGTTCATGAAGACCCCCGATGAGATCATGAACGGACAGACGGAGCGGCTGGAGCACCTGGAGTCAGACACAGACGAACAAATCTACATCAAAGAGGAGTGCTGAGGAACTCTGGGAAATGGAGTTTATGAACTTATTACTACTACAGCCGCTGATGCCTTTCAGAAGCAGCGTGAACAATCGCAGCTGAACCTGCAGCGCATGGACGCTCGCTCTATCAGTCACACTCAGAAAGACTCAACTGTTTCTCTTCATTGCCTTAGGAGAATATTTTCCAGAGTTAATAAATAAAAGGGCATCATGTGTTGTGATTTCCTGATGGACAGAGCTGAGAGACTTTCTACGTGTTCCCCTTTATTTCCAAATGAACTGCAAAAGCCAATCACTGAGCTTCTGTCACTTTGATGATTTTAATGTCTCCTCACCTGCATTATAAAGGAATTGTTGCTGTTTGTAAAAATACAATTGGGTGTGTGCGTGTGTGACAGGAATGTTTTCACAATGGAATAAACATTTTTGATTAAACTATGTTCTCTTAGAGTGGAGTATGTTTAAATGTTACTGAAGGGTAATGACCACCCTTTTCCAGTGTGTCCTGTTCCTCTGCAGGAAGGTGTCAGGAACAGGCTGGTGTAATACCGGAAGTGTCCACAGGGAGGCAGTACTGCACTGTCAGTGAGAGGAGTCTGCTGTCATCATCATGCTGCTGCTGTAAACACTGGAAGATGTAAACAAGTCATTTTGGGAATGACTTGCTTCAGGTAGAATTGCTCATCCTATGTCAAATGATCACTTAATTGCAATTTCAGATAAATAATTCACTGATTGTATCCCAGCAGCTGGACTTTAATACAACATGTTGCGGTACCACTTCCTGAATGATGGATTTTGTCTCTGGTATTATTGTGTTTTGTGATTTATTTATTTTTTCTTAAAACAGAGCCTTAAAGTCTTATGATTATGTAGTTTGTGAACACCATAACATCACTCGTTTTTGTGTATTCTCTTTATCATATCAACTGTCATTATGATTGATCTTCATTCATTTGCAGGGGATAACGGAAACAACGCCAATTTGTGTCAGTGTCAGTCCTTGTGAAAACATGTTATACCCTAACTCACAGGAGTCCTTGACAGTAATCAGATTACTTTAAGGCGGGAGCGACTGCGTAGCGGCGCTGCGCTCCGGAGTCTCATAAAGTTAGCGCGCGAGACTTGGGCGGGCAGACGGAGCGAGGCGGCGGAGCGCGCGCTGCACAGAGAGGAGCGTCTCTGAGACATTAATATTTCATCTCCGGCTGACCACACACTGAAGCTGAGGTACAGAGAGTCAGCAGCTGTTGGGGGACACACCGGTAGACAGGCGCGAGGTGTGGATGCACGAGACCTGCGGACATGTCCACGCTGTTTCTCGTGTCTGATTCTGACAGAGCCCTTTGATTTCCTCCTCAAAGAAAGAGGCACCACTCCCGAATTTCCCCACAAATCCAGGACCAAATGTCTCCCGGACCCCCGTGGATTGTAGCAGCCCCCCCGATGCTGTGAGAGAAGTTCAGGTGCGGGACGGGAGTGGGACAATTACAGGTAAGAGACATGCACGCGACCCCGGCGCGAGGGTATTCTCTGTTAGGAGTTCCTGAAAGAAACTCATTCCTTGCACGTGCTTTATTTCTCAGCGCATCAGTCTCCATCTGGAGGGTAACACCTGACAATTAGAGCAGATTTCGCTCTGTCACTCAAATTCACCTGGGTGAAGCACACATATATTGTTCATTTTTGTTGTAACGGATTGTTATTAAAACAGTTGAACTTATTACATATAAATGCACTCTCCCACTGACAGACAGCTGCAGTCTCAGGTGATTTCAGACTTTACTTGATATCATGGTTTATAAATGTGCTAAGCTTCCCCTCTTAGAAACATCACCATCCATCATCCTGTGTGACACCAACAGTATTTTAGTTCGCTTAAGTTAAGGACAGTTTTTCAGTAAGACAACCAGTTAAATGGACTTTATTAGTCCTCCGACTGTTTTAATGAAGTCCTTGGACGTTAGATAAACACCCACTGGTGTTCTGGATTCAAATATCTCTCTTTTGATTCAACTCAGCAGAAGTACAGTGAGTAGCAGACTGCTGTCAGGAAGTGTTCTCCGGTCATATTCAGGGTGGATTTGACCTCTGAGGATGAACTCTGAGGAGGACTCTTCTTCGTCACATTAGCTTCCTCCTCTTTCCCCTGCCACGCGGTGGTTCAACTCAAACATTTTGAGAGAAGTTTTTTTGCATTTTGAGAATAAAGTTAAAATGTGTCCAACAGAGGTCAAAGTGTATATGCGGTGAATATAATAGTTTTATTTATTTTCAATACTGAAAGTTCAACATATCTATATTTCAAATGTATTCTCTTAAGGCCACAAAAACAAGAGATGTAAAAAGATAAAAACTTCCCTCTCTGATTTATTTCCCCCCTTATGTCTGGCCACAATCGTCTTCCATAGTTTTGTTTTTAAGATTAGCTAAAATGTTACAAAGACTTTCATTATTTTCCCATTATACAGAAAATAAGAAGATATTTAGTTCCCATTCATGTTGACATCATATTGACCGGGACTCAGGTTTTTACTTATAATGAATAATTGTACATTTGTACTGGCTGTGTGTGTGTGTGTGTGTGTGTGTGTGTGTATGTGTGTGTGTGTGTGTGTGTGTGTTTAGGTGTGACAGGTGTCTAGTGATTGTGTGTTCCTGCCCGCTGCAGATGAAATTGAACTTGATACTGGCATAAAACATGTGTCCTCGTTTTAAGATATAGTGTTGCATGGTCTTGTTTAATAAAAGAATCACTTCCACAGAGAACCGTGGCCCCTCAGTGAGACAAATCAAATAGTTCAGATCTCATTTTAATGTGTATATGATATGTGTGTCCTCTCATGAGCCCTCCGACATATCCTGTGAACCTTGAGAGGCCCGGAGTACTGTACATAACAAGCTTAAACCCTGGTTAGAAAAGCTGGTTGTAATATCAGTCACTCGGGACATGTTTTCTGCATAATTAGAACCTTTAATTATGATTTAAGATCAGAACTGCTAAGAACTTAAATATAGTATGAAAGCAATGCATGCTTGGAAATGATATATTATTGAATTAGGGTGAAGAGCGAGTGACAACATGCCAAACACACACACAACCATTGGGAAAACGACGGGCGAAGGCACTGAAACACACATTACAACACGCGCACACACACTGGACTGTAGCAACATGATGATGTCACAACTCCAACTGACATACTCCGAGCGCTGCCAACCGTCACACGATGGTTAACACTGCGGCCCTGAACAGCTCCAAGTCAAATCTGAGGTTTCATCGTGTGGCGTTACCATGCAAACACATCCCTCGCCATAACACATGATATGGTAGGCAATCACTAGAGATGGCAAATCCGGATCCCTTTCCGGACACAGGGAAGGGAGGAAACCGGGAGAGGGCAATGCAATTGGGAGTCTCCCGCGAAAATCGGGAGGGTTGGCAAGTATGCGCCACGAGTCTGCAGGAAGTGAAGGAAGGTCCCTTGATTCAGTGAGTCAGGATTTTCGAATCTGAGTCTGCTGTTGCCTCGTGCAGGATGAGTCTGCCTGGATCTGCTACGGTTACGGCTCTGCGTCCGCACGAGTCTGCAGGAAGTGTCACTGATCCGCGTCCCCTGAGCCAAACGATCACTTCTGGCAGCTATCCTACTCGCTAACGGCTAGGCAGATGGACTGGGGTACGTTGTGATGTGATTTTACATGTTATCAGGAGAGTAGCGAGTGACGCAAGTTATAGTTTTAATTTGTACGTCACACCAGGTGACTCAAAGGACTCGGGTTGATGGAGAGGGGAGACTCGTCACGACCAGCTCATTGCTAGGAGCCGGGTTAATGATCCGGTGAATCAGGACTCAGACTCACCCGGCTCAGAACTGAAGCTTTAGTTCCCCCACCATTCACGATCAGGCCAGACCTCCCCCGGCTCCAGCTGGGAGACCTGGTGCCGGCTGTCTGGTCAGCCAATGTCACCTTTTCTCCCAAGGGTCACATGACCTCGCTCTCCGGCTGCCTCGCATTGATCTGCAGCGATGTGCTGAGGCATTGTGTTCGTGTCGCATAGTAGCAGGTACACAGATCTATTTAATAGAATCTAATGTTAATTAAAATGTGAATGTTAGAAATGAAGTTCAAACCAACAAAATACTCTGTACGGCCCTAATTCAACAGAATCTGAATCTATGAAAGTCACACACACATCCATAACACACACTCCACCAATAGAAACACATACATAGATAGAATGGGAGGGATGAAACCCTCGTCAATGGTCACACATGCAGAGCACACAGCACACACAGTGATATGTGTGCTCTGCTTTTAACCCATCCTGGTACCAGGAGCAGTGGGAGCAGTGGGAGTGGGGGGGTGTCCGGTGCCATGGAGTTCTGCTTTGGAGGTCTACATGTCTTGCTGTCTCAGAATCCTCCTCTGCAGGGACACCCCAGTCTGCGTAGTGCGTGATCACGCTGTACTGCACCGTCTTCCACACTTCAGTCAGCTGGGATACTGTTTGAATGCAGAGGGAAGGAAAGGAGACGAGAGAACAGGAGAGAAGCTGCACTGAAAAAATCATTAATACAAGTTGAAAAAGAAACGAGGTTCAACTTTCAACTGACATGATACAGTTATGTGAAATCTGTTCACATACAATTACACAGTTCAGTGTTTCCAGTGTGGATAACACACTGAGAGGGATTACCCCCCCCCCCACCCCCCCCCCCCCACCCCCCCCCCCCCCCGTGTTATCTCTCCTGCAGCTTCTCCCTGTGTGGCCATGCGCCGTCACGGAGGATACGTCCAGTCCCCAAAAGCCGTCGAACACACCAACACACACTTCGCAGAAACATCTCTCTTCCCTCTCCCCCCACCCACCCTCCCTCCCTCCCTCCTCTCCATCTCATTTCGATGGGAGCTGTGGGCCGTCAGTTCTTTCATGATGTGAGCCGAACACATCTGGGACTCAATATCCTGTTTACCCGCTCTCAGCACTCAGAACCACAACAGAACTGAGCCCGGCAAAGTTCACAAGTCATTACAGTTTGTTCAGGTGCCTCTCACACACACACACACACACACACACACACACACACACACACACACACACACACACACACACACACACACACACACACACACACACACACACACACACACACACACACACACACACACACACACACACACACACACACACACACACACACACACACACACACACACACACACACACACACACATGCATCATGATGTCATGTCATGCTTTGTCAGCACAACCCTCAGAACCCAGGAGTGAGAAACAGGATTCAAACACAATAGTTACGACCTAGTTCATTTAGGAAGTCATAGATACGATATGCTTTATGATCCCACATGTTGGTTACAGCAGGATGTTAAAACAAGACAGTGCACATCATTTAAAAAATAAAGAAACATAACATATAAACATCTCAGAATATAAAATAAAACAGAAATAAGAAGTTGCCGTGAAAGATACATCTAACAGATCTGACAAATAAATGACAGCCAACACAATTTAATCAGATTTGAAATACGTTAAGTGTGCAAGGAATGGCATATTAATGTGAAACGTACTTTGTGACGAAGAGTCCAGTTATAGATGATGAAATGAGAAACTGTCTCTAGATGATACTTATTGTTCATCTGACTGAGGCGATTGTCAGCTGCTGTTTTATATGATTAAGATCAATCTTTATTAATCCCAGATGGGAGATTCACGGTGCTGTAATTCTACAACCACACAGGCCGACACACACGCTACACAGCTCCTACAGACGTGCACTAAGGAAGAGGGCGAAGACGTGTTGCTGGGACACAGAGCATCTTAAGAAAAGACTTTGCTAAGTCAACCTACAACAAGTCATTCTAAGTAGCCTTTAGGCTAATGCAGCAACATGATGATAAGAGGGCGAGGCTGGCTTCTAAACACGCTTTTCCTTTCACCGCCTGTGGCACTCAGCACAGAGCTTCTGCTTCATACTGAGGGCAGTATACTAACATTCCCTCTAACAAGCATTATCCACAGCACAGGAGTTCAGAGTCAGTGTGGCAGAATATTTAGTGTTCTCTGAGTGTCTCTGGCACCACCTGGGCGGAGAGGCCCGGCTCATCACAGACTGACGCCATGCACACGGTATCTGTTGGAACACGGTCAACACAACGTGACATTACATCTGTGACACAAGTGTAACAACTCGGTGAGTTAGAGGAAGACAGCAGGGTTAGGAATGTAACAGGATGCAAGAAGTACCTACGTACGTGATGTAGTATTTGGAGGTATTGACCTTGCCCAATGACCTTTAGACATGTTGGCTGCAGGGGGAGGGATCAAGCCACTGACCTTCTGATTGGTAGATCAGGAATCAACCCCTGAGCTATAGCGGCTTGCTTACACTAGTATATGTTTACGATCTGGACTAGTTTAAAACAGTATGTTATGGATGAATGATTATTATTATTACTCCACAGAGAGGGATGCAAAATAAGGAGCTTGCAAACCTTACGTCTGTTAAGTAGCTAATGTATGTAAATGAATACATGTCACATTGCACACACTAAGTTGGGTTCCCCGGGACACATACTGTGGACCTAAGAGAGTCCTGGTTCTGTTTGAAGGCTGACCTCCTCCCGGTGCAGACCTGCTGTTCTTCACTCCACATCCTCTGATCCTTACTTGACCCCCGTCAGTAGAGGCTGACTAAGGCTGCTCGCGGGGTCCCTGACACGCTGACACAGGGAGCGTGGGCGTTCAGAGGGCCGCTCACCATGCTGCTGTATTCTGTGGTGGTTCAGAATCCCCTTATGTGTCCGGCAACGGGACATTTACATTATTACAACAGCAGTAAATATAGTGCAGATCAAATATAAAACATACCTTCGTAGCACACGTAATTGATAATAAAAAACTCAATACAAAGCCAAATAGCAGATGCTATAGTACACCATGGTAAACAAGTAGCAGTATGTATATATTTCTAAAGTGACCAAATGAAAGAGGTAGTGTTGTAACGTGAGGTGCAGGTGATAAAACATCGCAAGGAGAGAGGGTTTTCTTTCAAGAGAAAAACAGGCATTTTATTTCTTAGCCTTCCACAAAAACATTATTTTACAGAAACATAAACTGCTTTCTCAACTACATGCCTGGGGCTGCGTTCACCAGCAAGGGGGTGACGCTGACAATTGAGCGGCCCAGACCAAGCAAGGAGGCAGAGGCAGATATAACCTGGTGTGGGCATTTATTACTCACACACGTATAGTGCTGCGTACCTGGACTCACATTCAGGTTCAGGTCCGGACTCAAGTCCAGAGGTTCAGGTTCAGGTCCGGACTTATAAGTCCGGACCTGAACCCATGGCTTGTGTCAAGTTGTGTGACTAAAGTGAACTTATTGTGAGCTAATTATCAATTGAAAATTAACTCATAATCAACTCAAATTCAAATTCGTCAGGTTTATTGTGCTCCCTTCCAACTTGTGTCTACATTTCTCTACAAAGTACAAATGTGCCACTTAGTCTACAAATGACTTATGACAGCAACTACAGTGAACTACTACAAAGTTCAAACATGTATTTCATTTACCAAACTAAAGTAACCAAACAGTCCCTGAGCTGACTGAGCCTAAATCCCTAAAACGTTGCTGAAAGGTAGAGTGTAGAGTAGACTATACGCATTACACTGTTACACACCTACTGTACAGTATAGGCTACACTGTACTGTACTGTCTGTGCACCATGTCTTTTCTACAATCTACATGTGTACATTATACAGTACATACTACATACATAGTGATGTACATACATACTGTTAGAAATTAAAATCAATGTTGATATGGCGTAATTTTGAATTAAATACACTAATTTAAATCAGTTTTATTCTGAAAAAAACGGAAGTTCACACTATTAACTTAATACTTTTATTCTGAAAATTCTTCACTTCCGGTTAGCATTAGCATGTGGCGAAATTCTACATCTTCAAACCGTGAATCGAAGGTGAAATGACGTGTGATGTTGTACACTGAGCACACTGGGATTAGCACTCATTTATTGACGCTGAATAACGTTTATCAGGGAATGTTTAAATAACCACAGACACCAGAATATACGTAAGTGCTAGTTTTTTTGCGAGTCCAAGTACCGGTTCCCGACGTTCCGGTTTTAACCGGACTTGTACCGAAACTTTTTACAAGTCCAGTACCGGTTCGGCGTACCGGTACGCAGCACTACACACGTATGACCCGGCCTCAATCTGCTGTTCACGTGAGCACAGTCACCAGGATCTCACACACTACCCAGCCTCCTAACAGACAGGGGAACAGAGCCTAAATACACACACACCCTAATCAACCAATTATACACTAGGGGGGGGGGGGGGGAGACAACACAGGGCACCAGGTGAACATAATCAGGAGTAACAGAAAAAACGGGAAGGGGAACGCTTTTCAAAATAAAAGACCTGTGCAATATACAAGGCCCGAAGCAGTCAGTCAACAGTGACGAAGGGGAACAAAGCCCCTCCTCCCCTGGCCTCCCAGTCACATTTATAGCAGATTGCCCGCCTTCCCAATTGAACCTGGCCAATCAGGTCATCACTCTGAAAAGGGGAGTGCAGAGTTAAACCGAAAATAGTTTTCTACATCAAAACAATTCCCAAAGGCCTAAGTAAATTCATAATTTTACAAACAAAAATATTGGACATTCCAAAACAACAAGATCTGCACAAAACTGATAAGTTTTAAGTGAACTGACACTCATAACATCACACATTTTCTGACCAATCACATCCAAGACTCCGCCTACTCATACAGCACATATAAGGAGTGTGTTGGAGCACTGGCACAAGATGGCTTCCAGGTATGAACAAAGGAAATGTTGATTCATTTCTTTTGATTGTGTGTTTTAAGACATTATAAGAAGTTGAATTCATGTCATGTTTATCTTAGTGAATGTGTCACTAAACGCATCAATGTAGCTCTGTTGTTGGTCTGTCAGGAAGTAGCTATATTAGGCTTTGGCAACACAGATACCATGTAGGTTACATCTAGCATGCATCACATGCAGAGAACATCACTGCACTGCGGGAACATAAGCCCATATTCTAGGGACGCTACATTTGTTATTCCACTCATGTGATTTTTCAAGGGCAGATATTCAGGTGCACACGACACTACATATGACATATATGTATGTAACAAATCAGCAAACAGGAAGTGAAGGCTGCAGGGGGGACTCGTCTTATTGTAACATTGAAGCAAGTTATTCCTCTACACTGTACAGTATGTCATGAGTGAGTACAGATCAGATCATATGCACCTGTCAGCCTGTCAGGAATCAGACGTGGGAACAGGCTCTGATGCACACATAGGAATGGCTTCACAGATAATCATTCTGGTTCATTTGACATGGAGGTATAATATAAATATATTACGTTCTATCTGTGCTCGGCTGCTTTCATATAACAGCTTGTGATCACAGAGCAGTGTCCTTTCTTTATTCATGTTGAGGGTTAAATATGAATCCATGGTGTGTGTTGGTTTTGTGGGAAACAGAAAGAGTGTGTTGTGTGTGTGTTTCCCTCTGGCAGAGTTTCAACCCCACACACACACACACACCATGTATACATCACTTCAGGGGACATTACATTGACTTACATGCATTTCCTGGAGACTTATCCTAACCTTAACCATAACCAACACATGCCTAACCCTAACCCTAACCCTTAACCTTACCCTAACCTAGGGGTGGGCGATATGACGATATATATCGTCGTGACGATATTAGGTCTCCACGATATGCTTTTTCAGAGATATCGTCCTATCGTGATAACAAAAAAAAAATAAAAAAAATTGGAGAAAAAAAAAATAAAAAAAAAAAAATTGCGGGAGGGGAAGAGGCTCTCCGTGCGCGGCGCAGGGGGCTATGACAGCGGACGGAGAGCCTCTTCCCCTCCCGCTCCCCCAGCCTCACCTACTGATTTTAATTTCACCATATATCAAGCCCGATCGATTTCACAATGTCAGCGCACCTCTGCTTTCGTTCAGTCAGAGTTGTTTGACACGCTCCCAAAGTCCTCGCCCCCTTTCTTTGCAGCGAGGGAAAATACACTGTTGGCAGTCTGCAGACTCTGCACACACAGCAATAATGGACGGAGAGTCCGATTCTGATGTAGAAGAATTAGATTTAGTCCCCAAAAAGAACTCTACGTCTGTGGTATGGAAATATTTTGGATATAGCACAACAGACACGGAGCAAACAAATGTAATTTGCAAAATGTGCAAAAAAGGAAATTTCAAAGCGACAGATGGCAACACGTCGGGCTTACGAGACCACCTCAAACGCAAGCACCAGAAAGAGCATGCAGAGACTGTAAGAGTGCAAGGTCCCCCGCGTGTGAATGCACAATCTACCGCAGCGACTGCACCAAAACAAACTACCATAGGGCAGGCATTTCCTAAAGGGGCTCCTTATGAAAAGACTAGCAAACGGTGGAAAGACATAACTGACGCGGTGGCGTTTTATGTTTTTCCCTTCAGTTATGCTAAAGTCTTTTATTACACTTCAAGTCTGCTCTAAAGTTTACATTTTAATTTTTTAATTGTTTGGCACTGACTTTTCCTCATTGATGTTTTATGTTTTACTTAGTTATGTTTTACCCTCCTTTTCATGTTTATTGATGTTCACTGCTCACTTGTTCATTCAGGGTTTCATTTCTGAAATAAAACCAGCTTGAAATGCTATTTTGGTCTGTTACTCCTTTTTGTTTTAGTTTCTGTTACCTTGTAGGTGCTTGTACTGTTAAGTAACTTGAAAAATAACCATAATAACCGACATGAAAAAATATCGTGATATATATCGTCTATCGTGATACTGCTTGAAAATATCGTGATAACATATTTTTCAATATCGCCCACCCCTACCCTAACCCTTACCCTAACCCTAACCCTAACCAAGTCTTCACCCTAAAATTAATGATGCTCACGTGAGGTGAGTCCCCACACGTGACTGTGTAGACAGATGTAGGTCCCCACAAGTATAGTAATGCTAGGCCACACACACACACACACACACACACACACACACACACACACACACACACACACACACCACACACACACTCACACACACACACACACACACACACACACACACACACACACACACACACACACACACACACACACACACACACACACACACACACACACACACACACACACACACACACACCACACACACACACACACACACACTCACTCTGCCCCCCCGGCTATTTGACCCAGGGGCTGTAACTAAAGACCTGATACTGGCAGCCTGTGGCTTTCAATCTGACCACTCTCCCCCACTTATGTGGCAAATAAGCTCTTTTAATTGCTTACACACAGAGCCCTATCAGGCCATGTCGTGAGCGTGGAGATAAGGGTTACACACACTCAGGCATTAGTAACAGGATGAGAGGACCGCAGAAAAACAGAGCTGCGGGCTCCCAGGAGGACCAGGAGTCAGGAAATAGCTGTGGCCATCCTATTAGTTTCAAGCCGTCCCTGCAGCTCCGGGGTCAGCCAGGCAGTTGTTCCCCAAATCCAAGCTCATTGGAGTTATCTCCTTCAAATGCTACTGTGCAGTGTACTGTGGTTCTCAATGAGCAGACTGGGAGTGTGTGCAATCACACAGGTTGGTGTGCAAAGCTTAATTTCCATGCAGATACAAATAAAACTGTGAAGCATTCAGAATCCTTATGCTGTCCTTTCGGTGCTAACAATGACAGATGTACACAGCAAGGACACACTACATCACAAAGTAGACAAACAGGTGATTTAGAAAGGATTGTGTATGGATTAAGTCATTCAGGCTTTTTCCAGACTCTGGCGACCTTCCTTTCCAAAGAGATGTGGGCTGTTGGAGGTTCACTGTGTATTGTTTTGACCCATGTGGCCCGCATGAAGAGCCAGTCAACACAGCGGCTGGTAAATGTCAGCTACAGTAGCTTCTAATGAGAGTGCAGAGAGGAGAGGCTGACATCAGCAGAGGCTGAGGCGCTCATTTACATTCTTCCAGGCGACAGCTGGATATATGAGGGAGAGAAGGAAACATATTGGTGTGGGGGGGGGGGGGGGGGTAAGGGGGCGGCGGAGAAAACTTGTTAGTCATTGCAAACAATTCTCAGAAGCAGAAATGATGTCATTGGTTAAGTTGAACCTCAGAGGGTGAGAGCCTATTTTTTCACAGCACAATTCAATATTTTTATATAAAAATACAATATCTTTGCAAAGGAAAATTTATTGTTTACCTCAGCACTCAGCAATTTAGGGTATTTCAGCTGGTGTTAAGTTTTTTCCATATCCCAATTGGTTTGGTTCAGTCTCACGGTTCTCATCACCAGACAATGTTAGCAACAAGCTATTAGCCATGATGGAGCATTGAAGCCGCTACTAAGAGTAGACATTTCCCAAAGAGGGGTGTTGGTGCACGGAAAAAAGTGAAATGTTGACTTTATTTAAATGTATTATGTCAACAAGATTTCACATAACTGTATGAGGTTAGTGGATTGAATAATATTAAATTGGAAACCTATTAAATGTAATTATTATTGCTTTCAGTTAACCAGTTAAGCGATAATATATTGATGTTGTGTTTACAGCCTCTTGTGCTGTGAAATAAACTGTAAATGTAACTTCAGACTGAATTCAGGGTACGTGTCACCAAAGAAGTTTAATCTGTGAAACAGGTGAAAAAACCGTTTTTCAATAGCAGGTCTGACTCACATGAGCAGAGAGAGGATTTGAAACCTGGAGTACGGCAGCTAAAAACAACTCAGCTTTAAGTTCAGGGCCGGCCCTTTCAGCTCAGCTGTCTGGGTAACGTTTGCTTGGTTGGTGACATTTAATCTACATGAGTAGCATAATTATCTACTAGGGTTGTATCCTTTTGTGTAACGGTTCACAAACATTTGGGTTCGGTACGTACCTCGGTTTTTAGGTCACGGTTCGGTTCGGTACGTTTTCGCTACAGCAGAAAAAATCATCACAAAACATAACATATTTTTTTTAATATTATTAAACCTGTGAATATGTATTCACTCAATAAATACAAAATATAATAAAATAAACATTAAGGTGCAGCATTTCGATGAACTGAAATAATCTGTATTTGAAACTTTACTGTACTAGTACTCACCAAAACATAAACTATTAGTTTTGGGTTTTTAATTATTATTAAACTATGAATATTCACTCAAATAATATAAATAAAATAAACATTAAGGTGCAGCTTTTTCGATGAACTGAAATAATCTGTATTTGAACTGTACTGTACTAGTACCTAAGCAGCCAGTTTGACATAATGACTTGCTTGTCATTGTATTTTCATGTTTTTTTTTAAAGAAGAATGTACTTGTCCACATTGCTTGCTGAAAGGGCAGATCAGCTGGCACTAGCAATGTCTCCTGCTGTGGAGAACACACCCTCTCGCTAGGGACAGAGGTAGTAGCAGATACAGCAGGTAGCGCTTTGCTAACATGGCAACATAAGGATATTTGCCGTTTGTAATAGCTTTGGCTCGGTCTGAAGTTTTTGCGAGTGGTGGAGGCTTAAATGCTAGTGGGAGTTGGGTTTGCACTTCAGTCTTTTGGTACCGGTGATATTCACGTTCGGGTGATGCCTTTTCAAATGAGTGTGCAAGTTTGATGTATTGCCAGCCGCGTAACCTGGTTCGGTCCACCTGTCTTTGTTCGTCATCCTTGTACGTAAACTGCGAAACCAAATGTTCCCCAAACCAAAATGTTCCTCAAATTACTGACTACATTTGAACGCATCCCTCTGACCAGCTCGTCCAATGAAATGACTTGGTCACTCTGACGCGTTGAACACAATGGGAGCAAATTACTCTGAATGCTGCGACGCAGCACCTGAGATTACTTCCAAGAAGTTGTTCACGTTCTCAATTTTTTTACGTTTAACGTTATATTCGTTCGGTACTCTTCGGTACACACGTGTAATTTCGGTACGGGTATGTGTACCGTTACACCCCTATTATCTACAAATAATGATAAAATAAGTCAGCTGCCAGTCTCGCAGTCTGACAGAGAAATACATTTCTGATGGGATGTAGCAGTGGAGGCCGTGATGAATATATATTTCTCCCGTCCTTGCCTCTGCAGCTCCCCATCAGCTACTTCACACTAGCTGGAGAGAAACAGAGGTGATGCACTCACAGTATGGATGAGAGGGCAGTAAACGTGGCAGAATGAGTACAAGCGAGCCTCCAGGACCCTCTGCGCTGCCCTCTCAGGACTCGGCTCTGCTGATTGGTTGATGCCAGATGCTCCTGGTGCTTCATGGATGGCTGCCTATCTGTTACAGTAGCCGGGAAGATTCAACTTCCGGTTATTCCTTTCACAGAACAGCCGTCAGCGAGAGTTAGTCTCATGGGTTTTATAGAGATTTGGGGGAATATGTGAAGTTGTAGGATAAGCATTACTAAGCTTTAGAGGTGTTGCAGTATGGTGTGTTGTTGTCTTTGGAGTGTTTAGCTGTAATCTGTTTCCAGTCTTTGTGCTAAGCTACCTGCTCGTGGAAGAGGTTTATTCATCAAATATTTTCCGACATTTGATAGATGCCAAATAAATCTGTAGGCTGTCCGCCTGTTTGAGATGAGAGTACTGAGAGCGATGTACCATTACTTTACGTCATTGACAGCGTGTTGAAAAGCTTCAGACTGTAGGCCTTCAGACTTTAGATCAATCAAACTTTAAAAAAATCAAACCCCCCTAGGTAATGGATAACAAGTAACACATCATGTGATTGATAAAAACACCAACAGAAGTCAATAAACACAGGACTGAGTACAACAAGGATTCAACTCAATTAAAAGACAAATTAAAAAGCACATCTTCTCTGCTGTCATCCACACACTCCCGAATCCGCAACATTTACAACGGCAACCGAACTACGTTACAGCTGAAGGTGGGAGACCTTGAATCACAGTACTAAGACTGCATGTTAGGGGTGTAACGGTATCCGTATTCGTCCCGTACCGTCACGGTTCGGACGTCACGGTTCGGCACATGCAGTCACACGGCGAATACGCCTTTTTTTTACGAGTGGGAAAAAAGTCTATCCTTCAGGGCAGCATCCACTACACTATTTATAATCCAGGGGGCGGTATTGCGCCTAAAAGCTGTTTGCCAGCCGCCCTTAAACAACAAATGAAGAACAAGAAGAAACACAACAACAAAATGAACTAAATACAAGAAGATGAAAAGTTAGTATGGCGATTTCAGATAACACACAGGAGCTAGAACCCACGCGATTCTTTTAAATCAGCTGTGTGGGAACATTTCGGGTTCCCTGTGGACTACAATAACGATGAAGTGTGCGAGTGGTGGATCCGACGAGGATGGTGTGTCGGCGTTGTTCGATAGCGGTGCGGTATGCTAATGAGAACACGCCAAACATGCTAAATCTTATCAGAAGGCATCACCCAGATTTGCCACTCACCGGAGCTGGCAGAAGACAACAGCAGTTCAACAGCTGATCCCCGCTGTTTTTAAGAAGCCAATAGGTATGAAAGCCGTGAAACCAAAATAAATAACGGAAGCTTTTGGCATATGTTTTTTCAACGACTTTGCGCTCTTGAAACACGTTTTTTATTATTTATGATGTAAGACATTCTTTTAGTTTTACAGCTGATGAAACCTTTTTGTTTGACATCAGCCATTATAGATAATATGGCCATCTGAGTGTGTGTGGTACTGTTTATGGTTTGTTTTTTAAACTGTTTAATACAGTTAATTATTCAAAATGTCAGAGTTCCTTATTTTGAGACTGAAACTTGCACTACTGTTCAAAAGTAAATAACAACAGACCTGGAATTATGCATTTGGGACTTTTTTTTTGCTTTTTCTTGTTGTACCGAACCGTGACCCCCAAACCGAGGTACGGACCCGAACCGTGACTGTCTGTGAACCGTTACACCCCTACTGCATGTTAATAGTGACTTAAAGCACTTCTTTGATGATCCCATTTCCAGAGTTAGGAAGTCATTCTTCAGATTGTTCAAGATATTGAAGTTGTACTGTGGAAACAACATGGAACAAAACACGTGTTGACATTTATGTATCAGAGAAACAACATTCGTATATACGCACACATACTGAAACTAGAGGATTCCGCTGTCTGTGTGGAAACTTTTAGCAAAGGAAATGGACATGTGAGACATTATATGAACAACTTCTTCTTATCATTTGATGACTCCATGAGTGCAGCATGTGGCCTGTAGAGCTGAGGTCATTAACATCATATAGAGCTTTTAAATCAATATAAACGGCAGGGTTCTTACGGTCATTAAAAACCTGGAAAAGTCATGGAAATTGAAAATGCTAATTCCAGGCCCTGGAAAAGTTATGGAAAACAATATTTTCCCCAAAGTTTTGGAAAAGTCATGGAAATGTAACTAAAGTTGCATCAAATATAATTTATATTTTATCTAATCGCCGAAATAGTAATACTATAATGATAATAAATACTGTATCGTATAGTAATGAAACATAAAATGGCATCTAACTGGTGAGAGATTTGAGTGGCTTTAGCGTGTAGAAGCTAGTAAGCCTACTATTTGATTTGTTTTAGATAGGCACAACATGTTTCAGACCTTATTTTCCTGTTCCATGTTAAAATAAACCATTTTCAGTGGTACGCTGAGAAAGAGTAATTTCTTTGGTCATGGAAAATTACGTAAAGGTCATGGAGAGGTCATTGAAAATCATTGGTGAAAAAGTGTATGAACCCTGAAAACTGTTAGAGAGAATTAGGTCGGACAGCACTTTCAATGCTGCATGTACAGTCACGTAGAATCGATGTTTCTATGTCATAACTCTTAGTGTTATTTTGATGTATCAACTCTAAGGAGTGATTCTGTAAAGAGGCCGTCTGGACATCACTGAATCCAGGACCGGCCATCAAAATCATCTCTCCATGGCCAATATGCACAAACTAATTATGAAAATATATGTTTCTTAAGTTGCCTGTTGAGGCACAATGTCAGTTTTTCAGTGCTGTCCCTGGGGAAGGGTATGACTCTTCTGCTTCATTCATGTGAAAAGTGACGGCCACTGTTTCTCTCCATACCCTTATCACTAAGCTTGTTCTGTATATGAATTATTAGAAAAGGAAAACACATGAATTGAAATGCAATTAAGTAGGTCCAATCATCATTTAATAAAACTAAAATGAAAAACTAAAGACAAATCTAACGCTGCCCCTGGTTGGCAGTACTTTCCTATTCAGCTCACAGATAGACTGTTGTATTCTCACTAAACTGTTTTATTCAGTCTCATCAATGGGGCGAAAGCCTGCGAGCGAGTTCAGGTCAGTCAACTCGAGGCACTTGTGCTGCATTCATAGATAACGCCCCTTGCCACTCTACAACCAACCAAACAGAGTCTCCTTAATGTGCCGCTCTATTTAACCTGCCAGATCTCTCTCTATTGCTGCAGCTACCTCCACGTCGCTGCTGCTTGCTGCCCCACCACCACCCCAGCTTCCACCTGTAGGCTCGGGGGGTTAGTTTATTTAATCATCACTCATCGTGCTATGTATATCTGTGGAGTGATGAGGCCCGAACCTAGACGCCAAACTCAACGATATGCTGCTTCTAATAAACATATTAACCTGTTCTACACCGCCCCCCCGATACCGGGGGGAAACACGCGTCATCTGCAGGAAACAGCGTCTGAGGGCATCTTAATATTAAATAAACTATGAATGTTTTATAGCTGAAGAAACTCAGCTAACTGATCTTTTTTTTTTTTTTTTTAAACCCACAAAGCCAGCGCTGAGCCTATGAATTAGCCACGAGCGAAAAAATGCTAACGCATTACTGCACAGAAACTCACCCATATTACTTATCGTAGCTGCACGTCCAACCCATCGATTCGCATCGTGAGATGACACAGAATCGATCAGCACATACAGGCATTCACTCCATGATAAGAACTCGCGAAGATATTAACAAGAACAGACATAAAAAACATGTGGCGCTAGGTAGCTAAAAACGCTAACATGGCTTACCTGTGTCGTAGTCTGGTCAAAAGTGGCAATGGCATTAAAACGATAACAACGCTGCTGAAGTTAATCCATAGGTTAATCCAATGTGTCTGTGTCCCTTTGAATGATTTCTGATCATTCCATAAGCAATAAACCTGCTTTTCCGTTTCCAGATGTCAGAGCGAGAGATAGGTTCGCTCTCATGCAAAATGTGTGTGCATAGCTCTCATTTCTCAATGGTAGTGTGGTGTGTGCATGTGGAAATTCCCCTCGATTCTATGGCTCTAACGGTCAGAAAATATGTCATCACCAAAATCGACCAATGGGTTCCAGAGAAACGGTAAAAACGCCATTTCCACCCAAATCACCTCAGAGGTGGAGTTTATTTTGCTAAACCTCTCTAAAAATGTCAAATGTCCCTGTTTTTCACTATGTTTCAATATGAATTTTCTTTAAAATAAAAAACATCTATATTGATTCTGACTTTTCTACATCCAACTCACATGTTTATCATTACTTTGAGACAAAAGATTATTAATTTAACCCTTTTAGAAGTGTAGTTATGGTCATTTGTTCTGGAAATGTCATTTTCGAGCCTGAGACCTGTAAACACGTGAGTTGTCTGACTGAACTGTCATCAATCTGTTTCAGAAACAGCAAGCAGATGTTTCTCTGCCTGCTGTTTCTCTGCCTCTGTTTATCAGAGTCATTTATCATGTCCCTATCCAGCACCTTTACAAATACTTTTAGCAAACCCTATTGAAACAAAGAAGTACTTCTCAGCTAATAAGCCCGATCTCTTCCCCCAAGAGTCACAGGAGACCAAAACAGAGAATAAGTGAGTCATATCCAACTTTCCCATTGGTTTCAAAAACAATGATGCAATGGTTCATCATTTAACCATACGCTTCATGTTTAAGTTGAAACATGCAAAGCCTTTTTCCTAGACAGAAGAACACGTCTAACAGATGTAAGCTGGCTTGTACTAATGACATTTCTTATTCTCAGTGTCAAACACCAGCAGCCATCTCTGGACAGGGGCTGTGGTGCTGTTCTGAATAATTGATATTCTGCACTTCTTCTTCGTTCTTCTTCTTCTTTCTTTCTTCTTCTTCTTTTCTTCTTCTTCTTCTTCTTCTTCTTCTTCTTTCTTCTTCTTCCTTCTTCTTCTTCTAGGTTCTTCTTCTTCTTCTCTTTCTTCTTCTTCTTCTGTTCTTCTTCTTCGTCTCTTCTTCTTCTTCTTCTTCTCTGCCTGAGCGCATTGCTGCGTGATTGGTTCTCCTGATGAACTGGATGTTTTCCTTTTCAGTCAGTCTGAAGGACACAGCGCAAATCAAATTCTCAAATTGTCAAGTTTAATGAGTTTAAAGCAGCACGGGAACCAATTACATCATCAAGCTCAAGGTGCTGACAGCTCATTACACAGAGGCTTCTCCTCAGACAGCACACCTGACTGAGGAGCATCATACTCGCACAGTATAGATGGTAAATACCACCGTCAGAGGAAACAGGGAGACCTTTGAGACCTAAAGATTCACTGCGTCAGCAAAAACTAATACTCCTAACTCTGAAACACACATTGCAGCAGCTGCGTGTGTGTATTAGTTTCAAAACCCTGTAATAAGAACACACTGCTATTCAAAGCTACACTGAAAAACTGAAACGTTGACTTTAATTAAACGTATTGTGTCAACATATTTCACATAACTGTACTAGGTTAGTTGAGGAAAATAATACTTACGTTTAAATAAAAAAATATTAGGTTCAACTTAAAGGAATGGTATGCTCATGGACACTCATTTTTTAAATATTATCATCCGATAAAACAGACCAGTCTCTGCCAGTCTCTCTTTTTTTTTTTTTAATCCGATGACATTATCAGTGATTTTAAACTGATTATATACCGAAATAACATCAACACTGTGGGCGCCGCCATTTTCCGGACGTGACGTAAACCATGCGTTTGGTTTTCGAAGACACGTTGATCTCCATGTTATTTACTGTAGTTTCTCTCTTCAAATATGCCTCACTGTATCGCGAAATATTGCCACAACTCTGATAGGAACAATCCACGGAATGCTCGGTTCCATCTGTTGCCAAAAGGTAAGCGTAAGAAGTACATTCGGAGGCAGTGGCTAGCGAAATGTGGCCGGCCCGAACCAAGAGATTCACAGGCTCATGTATGCAGCGAACATTTCAAATTTCCGGACGACTACTCTGAGAGTATGATAAAACATAACATGGGATTTATGGAACAACCATTACTTAATGGAGATGCAGTACCATCGGTCTTTCTGGTGTCATCACCGACCAGGACACCAGTTCGGCCAGTTGAGAAATCGCCCTCTGCAAGTGTGAAGCGACGGAGGAGCAGAAGTAGTGTTCGGAGTAAGAATAAGGTATGTTATGTTTCCATTGCAGCGGCTAGCCCCGTTTTAACGTCCTTTAGCGTCCAGGCCAGGACAGTTTTTGGTGGCCTTTCCATATAGCGTAGTACCGGCTAGTGTGTATTTACCCCAGTTTTTTCCGGCCCATAAAATCGTGATTCTATGGCCAGGGACATCGAAGCTGAGTATGCTAAACTAGAGAGGGAATCGCTAGCAAGGGTGGGTACTACATGCATACATATAGTATCTTATATCATCTTCCCATTATACACACATGCATTTCCAAACATTTGGACTACCTATGTTGCAAATGTATTATCTTTTCAATTTACACACGGCATCTATTGCACGTCTGTCCGTCCTGTTGCTCTCCCTGAGGTTTCTCCCATGTTCCCTTTAAACTGTGGGTTTTCTTCGGAAGTTTTTCCTTGTACGATGTGAGGGTCTAAGGACAGTGGGTGTCGTATTGTCATACTGATATGTATGGCTGAATTCCCCCATCCAATCTCTTCACATTGGTCAAAACTTGTTCCTCTGCTGACGAGTCCGAACTGAAATACTCCACCATATTTCCGTGTGTTGACAAAGTGAACGCATGGATGACGTCACGACCATCACGTGACTACTGAAAATGGCAAACATGGCGGCGGCCAGACGGAATATACAGGTCTTGATAAAAAAGAGCTATAAAATCATTATTTACCGGGGAATATCGCTGATTTCTTCAGGGTATGGTTTAAACATAACGTTTCACTAAATACTGAAGTTTTGATTAATTATCTAATGAGTGGACCATTCCTTTAATATTATTGCTTTCTACTAACCTAAAAAAGTTATGTGAAATCTGTTGACGACATAATACATTTAATTAAAGTCAACGTTTCAGTTTTTTCAGTGTTTGGATTGATAAACATTACATTACACATTTGTAATAAGTTATTATTTTGAGCATGTAATTGAACGTTATATCATATACTGTCAAATACTATTTCTCTGTTGAAACTTTAAGAGTCTATCAGATGATTTACACCATGAATAACTAGCTCCATGGTAACCAAGTTAGCATTGCTAGCCATTCTTAATGGGAACTATTAGGAAGGTTAGCCCACATCTATGATCCAACAGTTAGACTGCTAACTTGTACTTGTAACGGTACATGGGACACATTATTCTTAGGTGCTTGAATAGCTCAAAGCCTGATGAAGGAAGTTTGTTAGGTCATTAATGTTGAAAGTGTGTGCTCCTTATTTAAGACGGATCAGCTTGAGACCTAAGTGATGGAATGCAGCTACCTTATTCAGAGAGAATATGCCCGTTAAAAAGTGTCTTTCAGTGGCGAGCCGTGACTTTTATACCTAGGCCCTCTGACCCCCCCTTCCCTCGAAAAAAAAGAAGAGATATTACGTCTCAACGTATACTTCAGCGGAATATCAAAACAGTGGTCCGGGGTGCAAAACGCATCAATGACAGCGACCCTCTACCACACAGAACAACACCATTTATATAAACACCTATCATGACAGGGCACCCACAGCCAAGTAACAATTACAAATGAATTAAGTCGGCACGGCGGCCCACATTGAAAATGACTTGGGCCTACCTTTGATGATCAAATCATTGAAACACAAAGTCCATCCTCCTGTCCTTTTGGATGAAGCACTTGCGGGTCATTCAGCTGATCCTTTGCCACTCCAGTTTATCATTGGAACTCAATCTTGAAAAAGACTCGGTTAATAATTTCGCAACGATGTCATCTCTATCACTGAAGTGAGCCATCATGAACGAACTTATGCTAATCATAAATCTATCGATCATAAATCTATCGATTATAAATCTATCGTTTAGATTTATGATTCGAAAATAATAAAAGTAGGGTAGACATGTGGATATTATCCGTCTGAACAAAACGTGCATTTATCTAAACAGGTTCGTTTTCCACAGACCTTATTTCCAGCTATTATTCCAAAACCCTATGGAGAAAATCCCACTGCTTTCTGTCGAGGGAATCCGAGCGAAGCTTACTTCTGGGTTTTAGGACGCGTCACTGCACCTCTTGCAGAGACCTCACAGCGGGCGGAACTTGTCATAAAGTCCGCAAAAATAAAGCCCGCCCATTTAGAGGGAAGATATGATTGGTCAATTGTACTGTCATTTGACATTACTCTCTCGTTCAGTTACTATAGCTGGCCCTCTGTGAATGTAGAGAGGGACCAACAAGCTCTCCCGTCTTCACATAACTCGCAGAGACGGCATTTAACCCTTCACATTCCAACAGAAACAGAACAGGCAGATTCGAAGGATTTATTTCGTTGGAAATATTATTTTACATACAATTAAATCAAGTTATTTTGGTAAAACTAATGAAAAATATAACAACAAAAACAAATATAAAAAAATATTTTAAAATAAATGTTTTTTTTTTAATGTTTTCAAATATTATTTCTTAGAATATCTTAGGCCCTCACAGAGGGCCTAGTGGGCCCTGACGGCTCGCCACTCTTTGTACTCCAAAGTGCGGGGCAAAAAACCCGAACGTGGCTCATCTTTTGGTGCACGTCTCTAAACAGCGCTGAAACTGAGGAACTAGCACAGAAGGCTCTGGGGAAAAAAATTGTATGCACACCTCTATACCAGGCAGAACACGTAGTAATGTGTAGCTAATATACAATTAACCTCACAAGCATCTACAAGGAAAACATTATTGCTCATTGTTGTAGAAACCTGTGTTAATATGATGTAAATGTATGCAGTGTATTGATGTCTGGCATCCTTTTAACTGGACTCTGGTTCAGTGCCTTGCTCAAGGGCACCACGGCAGGGCAGGAGGTGAACTGGGACCAAGTACCAGTCCGCACTCCATATTTAGGTCTGTTCGGGGACTTGAGCTAGCAACTCTACGGCTCCCAGTCCAAGCCCCTACTGACTGATCTCCTGTTATTCCCTTTGTCTCCAACTACTTCTTCATATTTATTAAAGCCCAAAATGCCACAAAAGGAAGTAGAATGGACAGATAGCCCAGACCTCCTTGCCCTACCTTGCAGTGTTCACAGAAGTGAAAAATAATGAGTATATCCGTGCTTCTGATGTCAGGCTTCCTAGACAGAATCCAAGAGCAGACACTGGGACAATTAGATGGTTGAAAATGTAAGTGGATTTATTGAAACAATCGGCTGAGGTAAGTAGTGGTGATGGGGAAAATGGATCCGGGGAGGAGTGGGCTGGCAGGCTGGGGGAGTTGAAAGGGCTGGCAGATTCTCCTGGAGACAACAGAGAGTTGGTGTTATAAGGCAGGCAGGCAAAAAGCAACGGGCACAAATGTACTTGGAACAGACTGGCACAAATGCTAGTTTCTAAGACCCCATTTACACGGGAACGTTTGCGTTTTCAAAACTTTTCAAAAAAGTCTTCTGTTCACACGCATTCGATTCATTAACGAGACCGCTGGAATGCTGGAAACGCTGTAAACGCTGTAGTACATATGCCAGGCCTGTAAGTGGCGCTGCCGCCGCCGCCACAAAATACACCAAAAGCAGCGAAGAAGACCCCGGAGCATGGTTGCCATGGTTGCCCTTCTGTCTATTCTCCGCGGTGGACGGCGTGTTCTCCTGCTGTATCTCTCTACGGTAGTCCACCAGCAGATGAAAAACACCCACCTCTCCGCCTCTTCCAAGGGACGAAGGGACCGTGCGGCAGAATTTCCGTTAAAAAATTGTTTCGCCGGTCAACATGTCCATCAAAGTTTAAATCTTCCGGACAAAATTAGAAAAGTACCGGTCAGAGGTCTTCTTTGTTATTTATTGAGCTTTAAAACAAATTGATAACGACTCTGTATAATAATATAAGAATAATACACGGAGCCTCTCTTTTCCTCCCCCTCTTCTGACAGCCCAGCAGCTGATCTCTGAGCAGGAGACGTGGGGCCCTTCTCAGGTCGATTAAATGGAATCCTTGCGTCCCTCACTTGTGTCGTTTCCCTGCGTCTAGTCCCTCCCACCAGGGAAGCATGGAGAGACGCAAGGAAACCACGAGAAGCAGGGAAATGAGCTTTAAGAGCAATGGGACGTCCTTTCTTCCGGAGTGTCACGTGAAGCGACGTCCGTTTGTGATGACGCAGCACAGCTGTTCGTCTGACAGCAGCCAGCTCTGTCCCCGTTATTTTCACAAACACCCCCGCCTCTGTTAATACACATTTACTGACACAAACATTTGTATCATCTGTTGTAGACCCAAATACATTAAATAAGAACTCATTCTCAAAAAAGATAAACGCCATTCTTAAAATGTATAAACGAAAAAAGCGATCATGAAAATGTTTCCAATAAATGAATAAAACATTTTTTGACCACTTTGTTGTTCAGATCAGGGTTTCCGTTAGCCGGTAATTACCGGTTTTTAGCTGGTAACATTTATTAAAAACCGGTAAATTCAAAACCTGCCGGTCAAAATGTCTGGTAATAATTAGGGAGGCTCCGATCGATCGGCCGCCGGTCATTATCGGCCGATATTCACTCTTAATAGTTTGATCGGTGCTCTCTATAAAGGCCGATCAGGAGAGCTGGATCTGATCGATATGGACATAAACGTGAGTGAAGTGTAACCGGACGCGAGAGAGAGATCAGATCAGCTGCTGAGTCTGACCGAGACACGCAGCTCTGCATAATCACCTGAAGCCCCGCCCTCTGTTTAGCGGGCTGCAGGAGCTGCATGAGAAACTGACGTGCTGTCAGGAGAGAGAGGGAGAGAGAGGGGAAAAGAGAGGATCCGTTTCTCCCGTGTTATTATTCAAATGTAATGTAAACTTTTGAATAATGTACGTTATCTACTACAAGTAGTTTGTTTGAATGTAATAATTATGTTGTTTGTTGTTTGTGGAATCATTTATTGAAAAATGAATCTGAATTTTTCGATCTGTTACGATTATAAACTGAAGCAATATAAAAATGAGCCCCGTGAACTGAGTTTTAAACATCAGCATATCTGCTCATAGTCCGGTAATTACCTGCTAACGGAAACTCTGCTACACAACTCTTATTATTATTATTGAAATATGACCGGTAAGTTTCACATTTGTCCGGTAAAATAAATTCTGCCCGGACATTTGACCGGCGAGAGAAAATCCTAGCGGAAACCCTGGTTCAGATATATCACATGTTTGTAACTAAATGATACATTCATTGAAACAAAACACAGTATAGACTGAGGAGTGACTCTCGTGAGTTTCATGTATTTTCTTCACTCCGCAGGGAAACTGCTCTCATGTCAAGAAGCATCAGATCAGTGCATGCACTGCATCGTCCAATCAGTGAGCGATACACAGTAAGCGAATATCTGTGGATTTCATCGGAGGATGGACTGGTGATTCCTCCATTATCGCTCCTCCATTATCGCTCCTCGGTCCTCCGGCAGAAATAAGCGCCATGGGACGGTACTCAAGATGGCGCAGACAAATCAACTTCTGGTGATACTGAGGAGCGAGGAAATGAAATTAATCGACCTGAGAAGGACCCGTGGGGAGAGGGAGACGTGGGGAGAGGGAGGTGGGGCTATTTCATAGGCGTGTCACGATAATTAATTTTGTTGGACGATACATTTTCCCGGAAATTATTGCGATTAACGATAATATTGTCGGCACCGTTGTAAGACCATTTTACCACTGGAAGCTGGAAGCGTGGCACACAGCAAACCATGTAGCAACGATCCGGCAGGGACAGCAGGCTTGAATACTGTAGCTGGCTCGATTGCAGGGCAGGTGTGTTGATTGCTGATTTGGTCCAGTTGAGTACAAGCAGGAGAGAAGACAGGAGGGGGAGGGGGAAAACAGACCAGACCAAAAACACACCAAGCACCCGTCATTCATACTGAAAGCAGAAAGATCAAATAAAACACACTCATACCATGAATACATGAGTCAAGGAGGAGGACCCATGACATCTGATCCCTTCCAAAAGTTGGTTCTTCCTTGTCCCATGCGACACCCTTCCCCCAAGTTACAGAGAATACTGGCCAGTTTTTGTTGTTGTTACAAACAAACAAACCAATACATAACCTCCTTGTCAGAGGTACACATGTACGGAAAGTGAGCGTATTGTTTGCTGTCTGAAATGGATTAACAACCCTGTTAACTCTTCCCAATCTGCTATGCAATAATGCAGCACCACGCCATTGATTGGACCTTATTATGAGAGTGTATTGGCGTGCAGTTGAACCTGTGTGTAATCTGTGCTCTCCACGCTCCCTCATGCTGAGCACAGTCATGTACCCGTCCAAACAACACGTCCAGGCTCTATAATGGGCTGTTAGCCGTTGGTCACAAAAAACGCTGAGTCACGTGGCTGTGGAGGGTTTAAAGGGAACTTCTGAGTGATAGTAATGAGCTCGAGGAGACAGCGGCGCTGCGCTTTGTTGCCGGCAAGACGTCCAATTATCAGTCGGCATCTGTCGAAGTGGGTCGCAGCGCCTTCAGACGGAGCGCTGCAGTCCCACCTCTGCTTCCTGTACGTCCTCCACTCTGTGAGAGGCTACCAAGAGCTCAATGAAAGGCATTCACTCCCTCTGAGTTGTTGAGACTCGGACTCCTTCCTTAATGCTTCTGTTCACTATAATGACTGAAATCAGTGTGCACCGAAAACAACTGTAATACATGTATTATGTCATGTATGAGGTTAGTTGACGAATTAGTTGACGAATGATAGGTTCAACTCATTATAATTGCTTTCAACCAACCTCATACAGTTATTTGGAATCTGTTGACATAACACATTTAAGTCAAAAGTCAAAGTCAGCTTTATTGTCAACAATTCTACATGTGTTATACATCCAGAAATCTCGAAATATCGTTTCCCGCAGTCCCACAGTGTGACATGTATACATACAGCAAAACAAAAAGGGCCTAGATAAACATGGTATACATTAAACAAAACAAAGGGCCTAGATAATCGGGGTATACCGTTTTAAATGTTAATAATATATTTTAAAGTGTTTCAAAGTACAAATTCCAGTGCAGTTAGCAGCGGAGATGGGCAGAAAAGTGCTGGTGCTGGATGAGGGAAGGTGGGGGGGGCAGAGTGAGTGTGTGTGTGTGTGTGTGTGGTGTGTGTGTGTTGTGTGTGTGTGTGTGTGTGTGTGTGTGTGTGGTGTGTGTGTGTGTGTGTGTGTGTGTGTGTGGTTGTGTGTGTGTGTGTGTGTGTGTGTGTGTGTGTGGGTGTGTGTGTGTGTGGGTGGTGGGGTGTGTGGGTGTGTGTGTGGGTGGGTGTGGGTGGGTGGGTGTTCGGGGGGGGTTATAAGTCCAGGGACCATTTGAGGCAGGGGGAGAAAGGTGGGAGTCAGGTGAGAGATGTCAGAGAGAGGGAGAGAGGAAGGGAGGGAAGGGAGAGAGTTCAGCATCCTGACCCGCCTTGGTGGAGGAAGCTGTTCCTCAGCCTGGTGGAGCTCGAGCAGAGGCTGTGGAACCTTCTCCCTGAAGGCAGGAGGCTGAAGAGGCTGTTGGAGGGGTGGGTGGAGTCACCCACAATGCTGAGTGCTTTGCGGGTGAGGCGGCTGTTATATATGTCCTGTAGTGATGGGAGTGAGGCACCGATGATCCTCTGGGCAGAGTTCACGATGTGCAGCTTCCAAACCACAGTGTGATGCAGCTGCTGAGGATGCTCTCAGTGGCGCCTCGGTAGAGAGACAGGATGTTGGGGGGTGATGCTCCGGCTCGCTTGAGCTTCCTGATGAAGTACAGGCGCTGCTGGGCTTTCCTCGCTAGTGCGGTGGTGTTGATTCTCCAGATGAGGTCATCAGTGATGGTCACACCAAGGAATGTGGTGCTGGTCACCTGCGTCACAGCAGCACCGTTGATGGTCAGGGGGAGAGGGGGTCGACGGTGGCTTCTCCTGAAGTCAACATCTATCTCCTTTGTTTTCTCCAGGTTGAGGAACAGGTCGTTATGTTGGCACCACAGGGCCAGCTGGTTCACTTCCTTCCTGTAGTTAGTCTCATCGTTGTGGCTGATGAGACCCACCACAGTAGTGTCGTCTGCAAACTTCACGATGTGGTTGGAGCTGTAATGGTGGAACCCTAACAACGTAGTTTAGGTTCTGAGGACTATGATTTGATTTTTAATGGCACTGATGGAACATATTCCTTTGTCTTTAGGATATGCATAGCTGATATACTCTGGAATTAATCATTTTCATAATATGGCTAAATAAATGCGTCCCCGGTCCGTAAATGGATTCATGTCAAATGTGTAACTCTGTAATTTGTACATTTGAAACGCACGTGCGCACGCACACCTCCCCTTATTTTGTTGTAATAAATGGTGTCTTTACATGGTTTACAAATGCAATAAAGTTTGAAGAGGCAATCAGTTCTCGACTAACATAACATTGAGTATCACATGATCTGCCATCACAGGCACGATGTAATGTTAAATGATGAGCCAGTTATACTAACATTATTAAAGGGCCACCGGTGTCATGGAATCTTTCTTTGCTTACAGAAATGTCACATTTTATGTAATATTATTGGTGCTAAAAGGCATAATTAGCAACATAATTAGCAACATTAATCATTAAACCATTTGTTGTTCCTAAAACACATTAAAAGTATTATTTTTCATCTTTAAAGTGAATGACGTCTTCTTAACGATGCAAAACTGTCAACAATGAGTTTCACCAATAATTAGTCACTTTCATATTTTAAGCAATTTTGTTTGAAAATGAGTGTGAATAAGGTTCTTGAAAAAAGTGAAATGTATTAAAGTTAGTTGCTCTTGTGTGCTCCTGATGTTCTGGTGTATATCAGTATGTAGTGTCTCTACTTTAAAGAGTCCTCTCCTTCTGATGTTCAGGTGTATATCAGTATGTAGTGTCTCTACTTTAAAGAGTCCTCTCCTGCTGATGTTCAGGTGTATATCAGTATGTAGTGTCTCTACTTTAAGAGTCCTCTCCTTCTGATGTTCAGGTGTATATCAGTATGTAGTGTCTCTACTTTAAAGAGTCCTCTCCTGCTGATGTTCAGGTGTATATCAGTATGTAATGTCTCTACTTTAAAGAGTCCTCTCCTGCTTATGTTCAGGTGTATATCAGTATGTAATGTCTCTACTTTAAAGAGTCCTCTCCTGCTGATGTTCAGGTGTATATCAGTATGTAATGTCTCTACTTTAAAGAGTCCTCTCCTGCTTATGTTCAGGTGTATATCAGTATGTATTGTCTCTACTTTAAAGAGTCCTCTCCTGCTGATGTTCAGGTGTATATCAGTATGTAGTGTCTCTACTTTAAAGAGTCCTCTCCTGCTGATGTTCAGGTGTATATCAGTATGTAATGTCTCTACTTTAAAGAGTCCTCTCCTGCTGATGTTCAGGTGTATATCAGTATGTAGTGTCTCTACTTTAAAGAGTCCTCTCCTGCTGATGTTCAGGTGTATATCAGTATGTAGTGTCTCTACTTTAAAGAGTCCTCTCCTGCTGATGTTCAGGTGTATATCAGTATGTAGTGTCTCTACTTTAAAGAGTCCTCTCCTGCTGATGTTCAGGTGTATATCAGTATGTAGTGTCTCTACTTTAAAGAGTCCTCTCCTGCTGATGTTCAGGTGTATATCAGTATGTAGTGTCTCTACTTTAAAGAGTCCTCTCCTGCTGATGTTCAGGTGTATGTAGTGTCTCTACTTTAAAGAGTCCTCTCCTGCTGATGTTCAGGTGTACATCAGTATGCAGTGTCTCTACTTTAAAGAGTCCTCTCCTGCTGATGTTCAGGTGTATATCAGTATGTAGTGTCTCTACTTTAAAGAGTCCTCTCCTGCTGATGTTCAGGTGTATGTAGTAGTAGTAGTTCAGTATGTAGTAGTAGTAGTTCAGTATGTAGTGTCTCTACGTCGGAGAGAAAGTCAGGATTGTAGCCTTTGCAGACCATAAATGCACAGAAACCTGTCTAACACACTAAAGGGAAGGGTAAACACCACAAAACATACTCGGGCCTCTGTAACACTACATGATACCTGTTTCTTAAAGCTACAACTGAACAGATTCAGGGACATTTTCAGACTGCTGTCCTCCCCACCGGACCTCTGCACCGTCTCAGTCCCAGCACCATATGCATACAAATAGCATCCTGTATAATGTCCTAATCTCGGGCAGAATTGTGCCCTGGATTCTGTGCCACCGCGATGGATTCTTTAAATGAATTTCATATTTTTCCATTCATTGTCATACATTACATTTTCTCTGATAAAGAAGGTGGACCGGGGGCCACCATGTTCTTAATCACTTAAACCCACATGCAATCTGGCTCAGCCATCTTAGCCAGGGCCGCGGAGCCATTAGTCTCTTCTCATTTCAGGGGAGAGCTGCCAACCCATTTGTTCCGCCACATTTCCATTTCAGCAGTTTCTGCAAGAACATGTGAAAAGTTGCAGATTAATTCAAACTAATCCTCATTTATTCCCTTTAATGACTTGTTCTGGCCTCTGACACTCTGAATGGTCGTCAGCAATACGTTGACTTGGGATGAGTCCCATCCAATTGTTAAAGAAAACGCTCCTTTAACACACACACACACACGCACGCACACACACACACACACACACACACACACACACACACACACACACACACCACACACACACACACACACACACACACACACACACACACACACACACACACACACACACACACACACACACACACACACACACACACACACACACACACACACACACACACACACACACACACACACACACACACTTTACACTACACTCTCTCTTGATGGATTTTCAGCCTGTCTTCTCATTCTGTGGACCATTAGTATAATTGAACTCGTACTGCTCATTATAAACAGACTAAACTAGAATGAACAGTCAGCTGATCTCACTTGACTCTCGTACAAACATCCCAATCCTTCTTACTTGCTCTCTATCTGCAGTGAAAAGATTGAACACAACCAAAAGGAAATATGGCCTCTGAGAGACACTGTAACCCCCCCCCCCCCCCCCCTCTGTTCCACACCCCTGCAGTCACACAGCATCCAAGTCAATGTGACCGCTGAGGCAGAGCATTTTGTTTCATAGCGCTAACGTTCAAAGCAGCCCAAACGGCCCAATGAAAGCCTCTAATACCACAAATTAGCCTGTCACTTAGCCCGGATTATAAGCCTCACGAGGGCCACGGCTAAAATAACTTTAGCCTCGTTGTTCCGTGATGTAAAACAGTTTAAAAAAATAATAATTCATTTTAAAGCCAGTGTGCCTTGTGTAATTAAATAGATATTTTTCTCCCTCCCTTTCCTGTGGCCATATTCAGGGGCTGCCTGGACCCCTGTCCGCTCCGAGTGTGGGAGAGGGCGACAGGGAGGAGGTAACAGGACGAGAGGCGTTGTTGATTTATGGCACGATTCATTCAGGACCACCGTAGTGTTGAGACACAAAGAGCCTGTGTGTGAGGATCAGGCTGCCCTCTGCAATGTGTCCTGCAGCATACACTTACACCACCTCCCTCAGTCGTAGTTGGATCTGACCCTGAATCAGTGTTTCACTGCCCTCACTCGTTGACATATTCCAGGCTATTTAACCTCTCCATGTTTGGTGCTGTCAGAATCCTGACACATCTGATATCACATGTCCCTTTAGTTAAAGGTGGGGTAGGTACGTTTGAGAAACCGGCTCGAGATACACTTAAGTGCTTTGACAAAAAATCCATAAAAACCTGTCATCTGTGGAAGCCGTAGTGCTGTAAAAAGCACGACCAATCATCTGAGCCGGCTAAAGTAACTGGATGGCCTACCTGCCTGCCAGCCTTCCATCTGTGCACACACTTACCTCGTGCCCTCATTGGTCATGTGCGCGTTCGTGTGTGTTGGAGGAGGGGCTCTGTAAGGAAGTGGCAGATTTTTTCCGGTTGCGTATTTTTTTATTCTAGCGCACTCGAGCTGGTTTCTCCAAACGTACCTACCCCACCTTTAAGTTCTAATGATCTTAGCTATTAGCTCTTAGCATCTTAGCCTCTCACTCTCCTGTGTCCTGTAGGCAAACAGCTTTCAAATGTTTTCCCCCACAGATGTGTATTGGTATGACCCAGATAGTTGATCTGGTGTGACCAAAACATTCATAAAACAATCTCTTCCTTTCATGCCAACAGGACAAGCTGATACACCGTGTCATAGAGCAGTGAGGACATCCGGAGTCCAGCTGATCACGGGAGATACATCCCTGCTAGGAGCAGAGCTTTCTTTGAGCGCTTATTGAATGTTGACTATTCTCTTAGAACTAGCTAAATACTTGGGACTGGGTGAGAGAGCTTCAGAATTGATGGGAGGGAGCAGTATCACCTCGTTGTAGGGCTGAACGATTAATCCATTTTAAATCGAAATCGCGATTTCAAATGATGCGATTATCAAATCGCAAAGCCTGCGATTTCTTTTAACATTTTTCTTTTTTTTCGAATTTTTTTTTTTCTTTTTGTGTGTCAGTCATCCACACCAATCAGAAGTGCTGTGCTCAACATGTACCAGCCGTTGTTAATCAATCAGAAGTGGCCCATGATAGAAGGTGATAGACAGATTGATCCAATCACCTGCCAAGTGTCTTTGAAAGTGCCTGCCCTTTCCAAATGGCTTCCAATGGAGCTTTAGATGGTTTGGTGAAACAAAGCATCTGAGTCAGGTTAGCAATGCTCCATCACATGTTTCTATTACAGGGTGAATCTTAAACTGAAGCTTGACTTTAAGGCTGCGGCCCCACGAGGACGAATTCGGTCGTTTGCGTTACTGTTTAGTGTCATATAGACCGTTCGGCCACACGAGGTCGACCGAATACGGCACTAAACGACTGAGGAAACGACAACGGGTCCCAAGGTGGATAGAAATGCATACGCCACTCTCTGGGGGTCAAACAGCTCCGTGTGTGCGCCCTATACGGACATTTTCAGATCACTGATAGTGATTGCGCAATAGCCCCGCCTCTCCCCACCTCTTCTGCTCACCTCCGCTTACCCCGCGCCAGTGCTGAAGTGTTTCGCCACCAACAACAACAACAATGGCGGATCGCAGAGTTGCTATCGTGCTCCGGACGCTATTGACCATGCTACAGTTGTTTGTGCAACATCTACAGCAATAATGATGAGGCAATAGCCCCGCCTCTCCCCACCTCTGCTGCTCACCCCCACGTCAAAGTAAACTGCACCCTGAATTCAGATTATTTATCTTTCTCTCGCGAGTGAAGTCTAATCTGACAGGACGGAGACACGCAGCTCTGCTCACCTGCAGCTCCTCCCGCTGCAGCAAAACACACACTTCAAGTCAGATCATCACCCTTAGCTATTTTAATTACCTCTCAAACTCCCTAAACTAGTTATAAATATGTTTATTTTTACAGTCGGCCGGGTCACTGATTACTGGATGAGCTGCTGCATGAGACAGACGCTGTCCGAAGAGAGGGAGGAAAAAGAGAGGCTCCGTGTATTTTATCATTATATTATATAGAGTCGTTATTCATTTGTTTTAAAGCTCAATAAATAACAAAGAAGACCTTTGACCGGCACTTTTATAATTTTGTCCGGAAGATTTCAACTTTAATACACGCTGACTGGCGAAAAACTCTGCCCGGTTCCCTCGGCCCCCACCGCGGAGAATAAACAGAAGGGCAACCATGACAACCATGCTTCTTCGCTGCTTTTGTGGAGGAAGTTACAGCGCCACGTAGAGGCTCCTGCATATGTACTGCAGCTTCTCCAGCGGTTGGAGCGAAACGGAGCGGTCTCGTGTGGGCAGACACTATCCGGATAATTATTGCATGTGGACGCAAGCCGTTTGCGATTGCGTTTGCGTTAATCCTATGCGTTTAGCCGTTTTCGTCCTCGTGGGGCCGCAGCCTAAAGCAACCCAACGGAAGTAGCTCGGGCTGCGGGGGTGCTAGAGATGGGAGTACGTTGATACGACCTTCCTAGCCGGAGTTATGGCCGCATTTTACACTTCCGTTGGGTCGCTTAAAAACTAATATCGCAAATCGCAATCGCAATATTTGTCAGAAAAATCGCAATTAGATTTTTTCCCAAAATCGTGCAGCCCTACCTCGTTGTTGCAAATGTCTTCAATACACCTTCAGTGTCTGACATCAGTTGGAGCTCTCCAGTTCTCTCCTTTTGTTCCAAACCCTTCATCCAAAGTGATGTCACAGTGTGTTAGACATTACGTAGTTCACGTATACATCCCTGCAGCGAGGCGCTTCAGATGAAGGCCGCAGCTCTTGGTGAGGGAAACACACTCTTTGTAGTGCAACACACCTCCATGGCTTGTAGTTTTGACATCATTTATATTGATACTAAAGTAACTGTGAGATTTGGAAACAAAGCAACAAGTGACTCAAGGGTTGTGAACAGGATATCTGCACAGTCAGATTATCTTCACCACTTCACTTGGAGTGAAATTGAATGGAACCAATGTCAGTAGCAATCCTTCAAATGTGGGAGCTGAAACAGGAAGTTGGTCTTCACACTGTGGTAGATATTTCCAATGAACAGTTTGGTTATTAAGGCTACAAGTAGGGAAGTCCCGATCACCTTTTTTTGCTCCCGATCCGATTCCGATCATTTGATTTTGACAATCTGTCGATACCGATTTTTCCCGATCCGATCTTTATGCAATGCATTAAGAGAAAAAAAAGGTAACAGATAACGGCTGGTCATCCAACGCGATGAATTCAGCTATCTTGGCTGTTATTTTATTGGCCTTTTCACTGTTCTGTGGCAGTTTCTCTTTCCTTTTAAAAGTCTCTGAAAGTGTTGGTTGTTTCAGTGCCGTTACCGGAGTGGCCGCTGTGTACTCGTCGTGTTGTTGTTGTTGTTTGTTTCTCAGGTAGCATATTAGATTGGTCGTGTTGAACTTAGCTCTGTTCTTTCCACCACGCGGAACCTCTGCCTTGCAAACATTGCATCTGGCTGTTACACTGCCTTCGCTTTCAATTTTATAATACTTCCAAACTCCTGACATTTTCTCTGTCCCGACTCCCGAGTCACCAGCTGAACGTAGCCTCTCGTTAGCTTACTGCTACTATTAGACACTGCGCCCACTCTGTTGCCAGATTTCAGAGAAATAAGCAACCAGGTCTGAAAACAAGCCCAAAGAAAGCAACACATACATGATGTTGTGTAATTTTAAACCAAAACTAAGTCCTCAGGATGACTTTAAGACGTGAACATGGTCATTTTTGTTTTGTAACATTAAATAAAATAATAAAAATATTTTATAAAAAAAAAAAAAAAAAAAGATTCCCGATCCCCGATTTTTTTCTCCCGATTCCGATCTTTAGAAAATCACGTGATCGTCTCCGATCCCCAATCACGTGATCGGATCGGGACATCTCTAGCTACAAGTCTGTTTTCTCTTCCAAAGAAGATTTAGTCAAACTCTGGGTCGGTTCAAGACTTCCTGTGGGAGGTCCGTCATGGACCGTTTCCGAGCAGATCCATTGCAGTTCCAACTCAATCAGACCCAATTGCAGGAAGTGAACAACGAAGGGATTGCAGGATGCATGCGTGGATTGTTGCTGACAGCTGGATGACAGGTTAACATTAGTGGTACAGGATTTACAAACATTTCAGCAGGAGTACGATGTTTGCTTAAGATCTCGGACAAACGGGATAACACACAGAATGTGCTAAAGGAGTCGTTTATAAAGTCAAAGGAGACGGGCTGCAGGAGAAGGGACGTGTGCACAAAGTGAAAACACTCCTCAAGTGGCATCTCTCAAGACAAAAGCTCCCCTCAGCAGATACTTGTTTTGATTTGTTCTGATCTCATGTGTGTAATTTAAACTGAACCAAACTAGATCAAACAGGAACTGAAGTATTCATTTCACTCTACTTCGAATGAGCAAACTGGATTATGGCTAATAAAAGAGATCTTTTCTTTGTTGTGCTCCCCTGGGATTCATTCAAGACCTTTTCAATCATCTCACCTTTTACTCTAGCTATTGGACTTCTTTGGGCGATGTGTTTTCAGACACCACGAGCGTCACATGCACTGCCACTGTATTCAAACACTGTCCAACACTTATTGTTTTTCTGGCCTCATTTCTCCTATTTTGTGATTTAACAACATTTCCCAGAATGCTTTTCATGGAGGGGGTATGAAGCGTTCAGCTGCAGGTGAAGAAGAGATTTCCCAACGGACCCCTGCCTCTTTGCTGCAATGCATGCTGGTCTTTTTCTTCTTCTGTGGGTGTATTCATTGGCCCCTGTGGCTCTTCCTCAGTGGATTCCTCTCCGTCTCTCTGTACAGTTGGTGCTTGAGATCACAGGTATGTGTTTCAGCTCTGACACCGGACAGAGGTCACAGAGGTCACAGTGCCGTCTGCCACATGCTGACGAGGGTGCCGGTCGTTCAGTGTGTCAACAAGGAGCTTTGTCATGAGTTCAACTGTTAAACATGTGGATGCATTTCAACTGGGTCGTGGCCTTTTCACATTGTTGCAGTGCGAACATTAGCCAGTACAATTTGTATCAAAAGATAACAGTCTCTGGCACGTGAATGGGTTACTGTGGGGTCTGTGTTCTTTATTGGATCATCAGCTCTTTGTCTGAGTCTGTGAGCACGTCATCAGAGATGTGGGGTTGAGATCAAACTGAAGGTCACGTTTGTAAACATATCTGTGGTCTGAGTTAGGGGAAGTAAGGTCCATTGCCCCCCCTCTGGCCCGATCTGACATCCCGCTGCTGTGATCTCTATAGTTACTCAGCCACACTGGTGATAAGAGTTTGTGATCATTTCTGATTTTTATTTCCTGATATATTACATTTGATTTGCGTGTTTTTGGAAATACAATGATCAGATGAAATGTAGCTTCATCTCCAATGAAGAGAACCATGATTCTAACCATATGACAACCAGTGCTGTCAACAGACTGACAACATGTGTTGATCACGGTTAATGACAAGATACATGCTAGTGTCTGTGAGGAGGATAATACAGGGTGGTCTTGTATTAAAGAACTGCATGACACACTGTAACAGAAACACCCTGGTATGCCCACCGGGGGGTCCTGCTCACCGTGGTGCGTCTGGCAGAATGCACCCTGAGGTCCTCTGTGATGCTCAGTGACTATAATGATCTAACAGACACACGAGAGCCTGAGCTAATGAAAGAGCATCACAGTCGCCTGTCGGCCGTCCTCCTGTCGACGTGAGGGGCTGAGAGTTTCATTAGACGTCTAAAAATAGATCCCCCCCATGCTCCGACACCTCACTGCCTCACCTTCTCCTCATCAGAGCCGGCTCTTCATGTTCCTCCACTCTCATGGGCTGAATGTTGGGGGTCCGATCACACGGACAGGAGGGGGTCCCCGGGCCTGTCACTGGGGAGAGCATTTAGAGTGAGGGGTCGCTGAGCAGAAGAAACTACAACTGGAGAAGTCCCAATCAATGTGTTCAGATCACACTGTCTCTGCAGCAGTGCACACCACATCTGGAGTTAGACACACACTCTGTCCTGGTTCAGAACCCCTCGCTCCGTCCTGGTTCAGAACCCCTCGCTCTGTCCTGGTTCAGATCCGTCCTGGTTCAGAACCCCTCGCTCCGTCCTGGTTCAGAACCCCTCGCTCCATCCTGGTTCAGAACCCCTCGCTCCGTCCTGGTTCAGAATCCCTCGCTCCGTCCTGGTTCAGAACCCCTCGCTCCATCCTGGTTCAGAACCCCTCGCTCCGTCCTGGTTCAGATCTATCCTGGTTCAGAACCCCTCGCTCCATCCTGGTTCAGAACCCCTCGCTCCATCCTGGTTCAGAACCCCTCGCTCCGTCCTGGTTCAGATCTGTCCTGGTTCAGAACCTCTCACTCCGCCCTGGTTCAGAACCCCTCGCTCCGTCCTGGTTCAGAACCCCTCGCTCCGTCCTGGTTCAGATCCGTCCTGGTTCAGAACCCCTCGCTCCGCCCTGGTTCAGAACCCCTCGCTCCATCCTGGTTCAGAACCCCTCACTCCGCCCTGGTTCAGAACCCCTCGCTCCGTCCTGGTTCAGATCCGTCCTGGTTCAGAACCCCTCGCTCCATCCTGGTTCAGAACCCCTCGCTCCGTCCTGGTTCAGATCCGCCCTGGTTCAGAACCCCTCGCTCCGCCCTGGTTCAGATCCGTCCTGGTTCACAGAGAGCAGCTTCATCACACGGAGCCTGTGAACATCACCGTGTTTTGATTGGCTCTTCTCTGTTGCTAAGTGTTTGTATGCTTTCCATGTCGCTTCAGCTCCATGTTAACCCTCAATATAAGATAACCTCTCTTTAAGGCAAGGATATGAAGCTAAATATCCCAGTTTCTTTCTGTAGCTTATTTCTGAACTTGTAATCAAAGTAGCACAACTAAGCCAGCACATGTGCAGTGCTGCTCATATGCTCAACATAACCATCACACACATCAGGCAATAGAGGAAGGTTCATGATGCCCACAACTAAATCAAATCTGAAACAGAAGACATGTCAGAGCCATGGTCAGCTGGGACTCAGCCAGTCCATATCATTCAGGAGAAGTCCCAAGTACATTTCAAAGGTTTGCAAAAACATCCTCTCTGTATCATAAAGTCTAATGGAGCTGTGTCTGTGGGTGAGGACAGTTGTTTGTGTTTTCTGTTGTTCGGCTGCATGATGGTTACAATAGAATGATCATGTTGGTTTTCACTTCATACTGAATTGTGAATTGCATGAAGGGATGAGCTGTTTTCTGTGTGTGTGACTGTGTGTGCGGACCCCAGGAACAATAGCCCTGTGTTCCCCTACCATTGTCTTGGAGGGGCGCCGCGCCCCGCCAACGGAGCACTAGCAACACAGAGTTGCATGTGCTGTGCACGTGTACTTCTGTATGCATTACGTGCTGATGACTCAGTGTTAAACTCTTAATGAATACAAAGTGAACATGCATGCTGTCACTGCAACCAGTTACAACACCTCTTAATGATGAACTGGATAACAGAACACTCTATTAACCTCTAACTATATTCCCTCGTGAGAATCAGCTAACTCCATTGTTTCACCGTGTGTATCTAATGTTGTTTTCAGTTTGGCTCATGTTGTGGTTCTGATAAACGACTGCAGAGCAGGACTATCACCTTGGTCTGTGGGTCCATCTGTAGTGACATAAACAGTGACACACTTTGAAATAGTTATTAGCATTTATGAAAGTGTTTGTCCACGACTAATATCTCCTGCTGTGTGTCGTGGTGACGAATGATAGTCTAATCAAACCTGGTGGGAATACTACACAATGTATTGATAGGAGTACTGTAAACATGTGTATACATTAATAAACACATTCAAATGTATTTCCACTTACATCTCAAATAAAGTATGATAAAGGTCTATTAAATGTTTAAACAGTACATTACCGTGATACATGACATGGGGGGAGGGGGTATTGCATCGTGTTAATGACATATATTCAAATAATAGATACAACCTCATAAAAAGCACGTAACGTGAACACCGTCTGCTCCCTGACATCAAAGGCTGTTTCTCTCCTGCTATCCAACTGGGATATTCTGATACATGTGAGGGATCAGAGCGCTCCGGCACATGGCTGACAGCCGGGCCGGGGGACTGCAGGGAAAGAAAGAAACTCAGGTTGCCGTGTCCTGTCATCCCCTTTTGTATCCACGGTAACGAATGCCACGGATAATAATGATTGGTAATAATGTATCTGAGGCGTTAGTGAGGAGGAAAGCAAACAGTCGACTGTGAGTCCCTCAGACTGAGAGCGTCCAGCTGACCTGCACACTCCTCACTGGCTCAGGGAGACATATACATTTCACTCACATGTATTCATTTAGGATTTAACCCTCTCACTTTCATGGTGTTCCTCGCATCATGTTACACACAGCAAGACAGAAATAAGAAAAGAAAAACAACAACAACAAATCACATCACACTCCAACCACAGACAATTTAAATCATCCTTTATTTACAGTCATGGAGCTGTCTCAGGGACAGAGGACTGACTCAGGGACAGAGGACTGACTGTCTCAGGGACAGAGGACTGACTGTCTCAGGGACAGAGGACTGACTCAGGGACAGAGGACTGACTGTCTCAGGGACAGAGGACTGACTCAGGGACAGAGGACTGACTGTCTCAGGGACAGAGGACTGTCTCAGGGACAGAGGACTGACTCAGGGACAGAGGACTGACTGTCTCAGGGACAGAGGACTGACTCAGGGACAGAGGACTGACTGTCTCAGGGACAGAGGACTGACTCAGGGACAGAGGACTGACTGTCTCAGGGACAGAGGACTGTCTCAGGGACAGAGGACTGACTCAGGGACAGAGGACTGACTGTCTCAGGGACAGAGGACTGACTGTCTCAGGGACAGAGGACTGACTCAGGGACAGAGGACTGACTGTCTCAGGGACAGAGGACTGACTGTCTCAGGGACACAGGACTGACTCAGGGACAGAGGACTGACTGTCTCAGGGATAGAGGACTGACTCAAGGACAGAGGACTGTCACAGGGACAGAGGACTGACTCAAGGACAGAGGACTGACTCAAGGACAGAGGACTGACTCAAGGACAGAGGACTCACTCAAGGACAGAGGACTGACTCAGGGACAGAGGACTGTCACAGGGACAGAGGACTGACTCAGGGACAGAGGACTGACTGTCACAGGGACAGAGGACTGACTCGGGGACAGAGGACCGTCACAGGGACAGAGGACTTACTCAGGGACAGAGGACTGACTCAGGGACAGAGGACTGACTGTCTCAGGGACAGAGGACTGACTCAAGGACAGAGGACTGTCACAGGGACAGAGGACTGACTCAAGGACAGAGTACTCACTCAAGGACAGAGGACTGACTCAAGGACAGAGGACTCACTCAAGGACAGAGGACTGACTCAAGGACAGAGGACTCACTCAAGGACAGAGGACTGACTCAGGGACAGAGGACTGTCACAGGGACAGAGGACTGACTCGGGGACAGAGGACTGTCACAGGGACAGAGGACTTACTCAGGGACAGAGGACTGTCACAGGGACAGAGGACTGACTCAAGGACAGAGGACTGTCACAGGGACAGAGGACTGACTCTGGGACAGAGGACCGAGCGTCCTTCAGTGACAGGCGGACGGAGGACACACTGACACATCATTGTGACACTGATATCATTTTAAAGAGCTGACAAAAATGCCACTTGGGGATTTAACCTTCTGTGGACCTTGATGCAGTTTGGACAGTGTGACTCCATTCCCTGCACGGCTGTTATATATATATATATATATATATATATATATATATATATAGAAAAAGTACCATTAGAATAATTAAAAAAAGACTCCATTACAAATAAAAGTCCTGAATTCTTAATATTCCTTTAGTAAAGTAGAGAAGTATTATTAGCACTTAACATATTAAAAGTAAAAGTAATACTGTAGAAACATTTGATATATTATGTAAATTACATCATAATATTTAGTAGCATTTTAATATTGCTGATAAACAGTCTTAATACTCAAATGATTTATGTTTATATATTTTTCTTTGTTAAATGTTTTTTTATATATTGGAACTTTATTGACCTCAAACAGTTTGCCCGTTGTGACTTCAGAGACGCATTGTGTTTCTCAGAATAGAGTAACTAAAGCTTTAAGGTTAAATGAAATGTAGGGGAGACATTATTTCCTCTTTGAATGGAGAGGAGAATGTATGAAGCAGTCTTTAACGGAAACACTTCAGTAAAGTACAAGCACAATACATAGATAAAAGTACTAAGTCATTACACAGTACATCACGGAGCATACCACAGTGAATCTTTCTGACTGGGAAAATGACGAGAGGTATTTTCTCTTTCAAGTTGAAGGTGTCAAAGAGTTGTGCTTTTCCTCATGTCTCAGAGACAGCTGATATTCTTTGTTGTTGTATATGTTTTGGTTTTGTTCTGGTGAACGGTTCATTTAGATGCATTACTCGAGTACAGTAGCCAGGCGAGCTGTCCCCATTGTGTCCAGCCTGTGTGACATGCTAAGCTAACTGGCTGCTAGCTCTGTCGAGGTCAATATGTAATAAGAAAGTAAATATATGTATTTCACCAAATGCTCCCTCTGTGTGTTGGCAATATGTACTTGGATACGCAGCATTTTAATATTGTATTGATCAATAATCATTTGAACTTTTTTTATATATTATTAGGGAGATTATTACCATCACATTTTGTACATGATTCTTTGTATATAAAAATGTTTCATCAGAAAGGTAATTAGTAACTATAGCTGTAGATCTTTCTCTCTCAATGTGCTAATTTTTACTAAAATGTTTAAACTGTACTTATTAATAATTCATACAGCCTCAGCGAAGAGAGCAATTACACGCAGGCAAACAATAGGCTGGAGTGTGATGAGATATTCAATATAAAAGAAAGTAGAGAAGACTCCGGCTTCACAGAGGAACACGGTGATCAGTGTGGAGCCAGGCAGTATCTTAGGGGGGGGGGGGCTGAAATAGCACACTGCACCATGAGACGGTGATGCATGGATGTTCTGATCAAAAGAAAACTAAGGTTGAGACCATTTGGCTGTTGCGGTTTAGATGAGCGCGGCCTCTCCGATAGCATCTGGACGTGTCGTTACGGAAGGTCGTCCTGGTGGTTAACTCTGAAAGGGCACTCAGCCTCAGTGTCGGGTAACAGTGCTGATAATTGCTCTGCCTGCTTCTTTGCTGGGATTGAAATAAATAACTTTCCCTCGCTCAGGCTGCTCTCTCGCTGCAGCTGGAAGTGACCCAATCAGCTTCCCCCTCACATGAGATGTACAGAGAACATTTTATAATCAGCGTGAGCAGTTAAACACTGCATGGCGTCACTTTTATTTGCTCACGATCTTACAAAGTCATCATTTCTGAGGAACATTCGCACTGAGGACAACTACACACTGCAATTACATCAGCTGCAGACATGCAAAGCCTGATTGGTGATTGGCGGGGAAAGACTGGCGAGAAATGCTCAGGAAGAAAGTTTACAATAATATTTAAAAGTTTACAATAATATTTGTCTGCAGAGTCAGACATCCCCACTCCCCAAGTGAGATGATAGTGAACTGTTCATGAACTTGTCATGAAAAGTTCATGGAATATCAGTCAACCATATTCATGAACAGCTCATAAACAGCTCATAAACAGCTCATAACAAAGTTGATGAACTGTTCATGAAAGTGACATGAACATTAAATGGCACTAGGGCAGTTCATGAACTACTCATGAAACTCCTGTGCTGCATGAACAATTCATGGAATATGGTTTTAGGCAGGTTCATGAACAATTCATGAAATGGAGTTTTCAGTGAGTGTGTAGGGATATTCAGTTTTCAACCAAGAACATTTCAAGAATTGTTCATGAACATATCAAGAACTGTTCATAACAACTTCATGAACAGTTCATACCCAGTCACTGAATATAATTCAATGGCTGGCTATGAACTGTTCATGAACCATTGACTGTGGGTCAATTGGCAACCATAGAAAACAACAATGTGTCAATCACAATGGAACTTTACTCAAATAAACAAACAAACAAACAAACAAACAAACAAACATACATGTATACAGGTGGAGCACTACAATTAATCCTATCACTATTTGAAGCAGTTCTTGACACTCAGCTGCACAACATTTTTTGTTACGGGTCCCAAAAGCTTGGGTACCACAGCAACAATAAATGATTTCTGTAGAAAACAGAAAAGTGCAGCAGCAATAATTATACACAGGATCCGGTTGATCGTCTGGAATGCTTCTTATTCAAAATTCAAAGTACACAGTTACATTCAAATAGCTGCACTTTACAAACATCACATTTCTCCATTTAAGTTATCTGTCTGTCAGTCAATTACTGTATCTCAAGGAGAAATTCAACATAGTCAATATAAATTATTACATTACATTGCATTTAGCTGACGCTTTTATCCAAAGTGACTTACAATAAGTGCGTTCGACCAACACAATACAAACTTGAAGAAAACAGAATCATCAGGTTTCATAGAGCAAAAACATTTCAAGTGCTACTCAACTGGCTTTAGATAAGCCAGTCCTTTATTAGTATATAAGTGCTTTGTTAATAGTTCTATTGCTCCAAGTGGAGTCGAAAGAGATGAGTTTTCAGTCTGCGCCGGAAGGTGTGTAAGCTTTCTGCTGTCCTGATGTCAATGGGGAGCTCATTCCACCATTTTGGAGCCAGGATAGCAAACCCACGTGTTTCTGCTGATGGGAACTTGGGTCCCCCTCGCAGCGAGGGTGCAGCGAGTCGTTTGGTTGATGCAGAGCGGAGTGCACGTGCTGGGGTGTACGGTTTAACCATGTCCTGGATGTAGGAAGTAGGGATCGACCGATATGGCTTTTTCAAGGCCGATACCGATACCGATTATTAGTAATCAAGGAGACCGATAACCGATATTTGGAACCGATATACATTTGCAGTAAAATCAGAAAATCTTGGTGTCAAAATGTAGAATAACACAAACTCCAACACAACTCAACACAACTTCTTTGAAATGCATTTAAGCATAGCCTATATTATGTTTAATGAACTTTTAAACATCTTACAACTGGTTTCCTCTCTGTGCCCTTTTCTTTAGTGCAGCCATCTGCTATGAGTTAGAGAGAGACAAGAAGTGGGGCTGCAGGCTGACATGCTTAACTAACAATAATGCTTAATTTATTATATCAAACCCAGGGGTCGAAATTAACTTTTTTCCCGAGTGTCCCACAACTGTACCGAATTCTACTTTGTATTGTCCCGGATATAACCAGCAGTGTCCCAAATTTAAATTTGTATCGTCGCCCCCCCAATTATGCAGAATACATATCATTTGTCAGTTAATCATCACACCATAGACTCTGGTCCACCATGTAAGTTTAAAATACTTATTCTTTTAAACATATCATATAACATATACAGATCAAACATATCATATAACATATACAGATCAGCCATTAGTCTGATCTGTTGCCTCTCCTAGAGTAGAAGGGAAGAGAGTTGTTTTAAGACATGTTTTTCTATTGTTTCTCAATATCCAGACTAATGTATCATTGTCATGTCAACATTGAAGAATTCTGATTTGTATCTTTCAATTCAATATGGTATGGCTGTATGGTCTCTGTGTTTTATGATCGGAACCCTCTATCTGGCAATAAAAGTGGTATGAATGATAATAAAAAAACAGAAGTTCCATAATACAGTTTAATAAATGTATCTATCTAAACAGATCTTCACATTTACTATTTACATGTATGTAGTTGCTAAACATGGGTCGTCGTGTTCTCTGGCCACTTTGCCACCACTTCTCAACTGCCTGCTCTGCATTATAGTCCTCAACCTCAGGGCCATGCAGAGATATACGGAGGAGGGAATTTAGCATTTGGTTAGAGAGGGATCCTCTCCAGTCAGACTTGATCCTTTTCATGCAGGAGAAGCCTCTCTCACAGCATGATGTTGACATCGGGAACACAAGCAGTATCTCTACGATCATCTGCATGTGGGGAAACTGTTCAGGCCTCCCTATGGCACCTTGCAAAAGTCTCTGCCATAACACCTGAGACTGAAGATGCCTGAACACAGTGGAAGCCGTCTTCCACTGTGGTAAGTTAGTTGTCTTAGGTGTCAATGTTAGCTAGCGCTAGCGCGAGCTAGCGTTAGTTAGCGCGAGCGCTAGCCACACCAATGCCTGTCTGTCTAGCATAAAATCCCAATAAGCTGCTAGCAACTGCAAAACACTAGTGCTAGCTAATGTTTTGCAAACTATTAAAAGTGAGGCTATTACAGTAGACCTAACGTTAGACTAGTAGCCTCACTTCTAATATTTTGCTAAACATTTGCTAAATATATTAGCTAATGAGCTTCACATATCAACCTGAAAAACTGCGAGGCTTCACTCGCAGCCCCCCCTCCGCACCACAGTTCCGCTGCGAGACGCTGCACGCTGACTGACTTCCCGCGTCCCTGTGTAACTGGGAAGCTGATAGAATTGGATCAATAGATCGTGCTGTTTTTGCAACTTCAGCATAGGGGATTGGGATGTTTATTGAACTTCGGCTTTCAACTGATTTACCTTCGAAACACATGTATGGCTCTGCCGCTCAGCGCTGCTGCTTGCCTCTGTCTGTGTCTGCGTTCTTCGCACCTGCCTGTAATCTGAGAAGGTCCCGCCTCTATGGCTGGCTCCCGCCCGGAAAATCTTCAGTGTTGATTGACACTTCAGTAATAGCCTATCAGATAGCGCTGTGGGCGGGACATTGCTCGTGTACAGAGAGTGGTGACTGCAGACAGAGAAACGGCCGCATCAGAGCCAAAGTGTTATCGGCAATTTTATAAAAAAAAGGCCGATACCGATAATCGGTCAAATGATGAATATCGGCCCCGATAATCGGCCTGGCCGATAATCGGTTGACCCCTAGTAGGAAGGGCCAGATCCATTCGCAGCATGGTACGCAAGTACCATTGTCTTGAAGTGGATTCTAGCAGTTACCGGAAGCCAGTGGAGGAAGCGGCGTGGTGTGGGAACATTTAGGAAGGTTGAAGACCAGACGAGCCGCTGCATTCTGGATGAGCTGCAGAGGTCGGATGGCACATGCAGGTAGACCAGCCAGGAGGGAGTTGCAGTAGTTTAGGCGTGAGATGATGAGAGCCTGGACCAGAACCTGCGTGGCTTTCTGGGTCAGCTGGGGACGCATCCTCCTGATGTTGTAAAGCATGTATCTGCAGTATCGGGTTGTAGCAGCTATGTTTGCAGTGAAGGACAGGTTGTTATCTATAAACACATAACGCTATCAAATAATACTTTCTATCAATATATCTATCTTTACCAAATATAACATATTATGGAGATCACAAAAGTACACTGTCAATGTTAATAAACAAAAAACAAGGCAATGTGCCTGCAAGACTTCACTCAGGTAAACATAACATATTACCCGTGCGCAGCAGCTAACCTGCCTGCGAGCCTTCGCTCAGGTCACTTTTACCCAGGTGCGGCTGAAGCCCGCGAAAATGGCATCTATTGTTGCCGACAGTTTAGTATTTTTAAAATACCGTTACCTATGTCAAACATGCTCAAAACTTTCTGACACACTCTCCTAAACATCTCCAACATCATATCTAATTCACACAAGTTAACATCGATCATTTTCATTATGTAGCCTACTGACCTGTAGAAAACAGAAAAGTGGAGCAGCAATAATTATACACAGGATCCGGTTGATCGTCTGGATTGCTTCTGAGGAGGGGGCGGAAGTGTCCCCCCTAAGATAACCCAGATGTCACCGCTCACCTGCCAAAGGTTCCACCTTGGCGCTACTTACTCGTACTGCTTCTCAAACAGTACAGATAAACCATAAAATGATATGAATGTCACCAAAATAAATACAGATAATGTTCAGTTTCAAATTCACTATTGTTTTGTTTTAAGATTAAAAGTTTTAAAAAAGAAAGAAATGTTCAAATAGTAGATGAATATTCAAGAGGTCTTTAAAAACATCACACTGATCATCAAAAGTTCATAAAATGCTCATGAATATTCCAAAGTATTCTGAACTTGCCACAATCATCCAAAATTCATGAAATGCTCATAGTCATGAAATGCTCATGCAAACTTTTTGGGGTTTTAATTATAATGTTGTGATTGGCTGGATCATGAAAAGTTCATAAATTGCTCATAAAAGTCTGTCATGAGCAAAACAGGAACTTTATATGAATGAACAATGTTCATAAAAATGTCATGAACTGCTCTTTAAAATGGTTCATGAGCATTTTAAGAATTTTGGTTCATGAACATGACAAGTGAACATATAATGAGTTGTTCATGAATGTTTCATGAGTGCTCATGAACAGCTCATAAAGTCATGAACTCCATCTCGCAGGGGTCTGCTCCGACGAAAAACTGAAATCTGTTCAGAAAAAAGTCCAACTACACATTTCAAAAAGCTTTCAGGTCGTTGTTTGTCATCCACAACTAATCAGATCTGAGCAGCGAATCAGAAGTGAGCATGCAGCACAGAGAGTCTCTTCTGACAGCATTGGGATGGGTCCCTTGGCGCAGGAGCTCTGCTGGGTCTTATTAGCACGTCGTCAGGACAGTGAGCTAAAGCGCGCCTCTGTATAGCACTAAGTTCACATCAACACAGGCCTGACAGCTGTCCGTGGTGTTCATGAAGTGAACTGAGCAGGATGTGGGGCTCACAGAGCGACAAAGAGTGGGCAGACTCCTTGTTTGACGTGACATGGCTGAGAGCCCCCCCCCCCCAGCTGTCAGAAGGGAACAGCGTTTTGGAGAATGAGCGTGTTTGTTCTGTGGAGGAGCAATCGGTTCCCTGCAGCCGTCCGATGTGACAGTCTTTGTCACGGTCCAAGTGGAGAGTGAGATAGAGATGGAAGAGAATCGGGTAATCCCTGTATCAAATCCAGCTGCAGGAACAGGAAGTCCAGCTCTGCCTCTGTGACACTCTCTCCACCACATCTCTGTGATACTGAGGATTACACACTTGCGTTGTGCATTTCAACGCAGCATCTTCCTACCCTTTTTAATATGATTACCGGCACAAGATTTAAAGACATCATGGTTTACAACGAAAGCCGCTTTACAGGCGAGATATTTCTTTTGGAATTGGGAAGTGAGTGTCAGTCCAGTATTAAACGTACACTAGTGAGAGGTGGAACTCTAAAGAATCCTTTGGTGTTTTCAGTGAAGTGGGAGACATCTTGTGTCCAGAAACACACATGTATTAGGTGCTTGAGTATTTAACACAAGTAACCATTTCACCAGAATTACCTTTTTTTTATTAATACATTTAGACAAAGAAGGCAAATATTGCCAACAATTCACTTGAAACTATTGGCTTTTTAATTAAACATAATCGATTTGTTTTGTAAATTGTATAATACGAGGTTTGCATGCTGCAGAAATTATTTGCATTTTACTAACAGCAACCTTCCCCAGGTGAAGCATGTGTTCCCTCACTTGTTGTTCTCTTTGAAAACAACATTTATTATTAATAGGTCAAGGACATTGGAGTCTTTTACTTGCCAATATAAAATAAAGTGGCTTTGTGTTTGCCCAGCAGAGTAGGAAAATAAGCGACACAAATTGAACAACAAAAATAAAATAAGTAATTGTTCTGACAAATCAGGTACACATTTGTGTTCAACCTTCATCTCACTTCTTTTGTATAACACAGTTGTTATTGATGGACAGAAACAATCAAACCGTGATCTGAAGTAACCTTCCCCACCCATCCCCTCGTCACTACGTGGACAATCCATACAAATGACTTTGGTTGCATAAAGAAGAAAAAAAAGAAAAGACACAAATATATAATAATTAAAATGAGACAAAAAGATTAAAAAGTATTCCAATATTCCCCTGGCATACACGGGGGAATATTGCTATATTGCTATCAGCCTGTCTGGTATAGTCGACGTAGCGATGTCTTCTGGAACCTAGACAGTGTAGAGGTGCAGGGCTTCAAATCCAGTCCTCAAACCATTGATCAAATTCCAAAAACAAAAGCCTAGTAGTCCTTTAGTTTGGAACAAAAGCAGAACACAGGTTTGCACTGGTGTTGCTGCAGCAGTCACATCTACTGGTAACTTTAAGGTGGATCTTTGCAAGTCTTGGCCATTTGCAGGACCTTAAATTGAATAAGCCTGAGGCGTGCACACGATGTCGATGAATATATCCTCTGAAGAGCTGCATCCCAGAACTCATTGTAACATTTGACCCCAATTCAGCCTCCCAAGATAGTTGTGTTTGAGGATATGAGCATCTAGTATCCTAGCAAGAGGATACAGTTCTGAAGTGATAGCTGGCAGTAATGATGATCAACAGGAGTTGTCCTCAGGTACGCAGCAGTTGTATGCATTCAAAGATCAGCCTCAATACTTCCTAACAAAACAAATAGGAATGGAAAGCCATCCTAGAGACTGCTTCCCATGCCGCATGCTCTTCCAATCCTAAGAACCGTAATGCCCTATATAAAGGCTGTGATGCTGTCCTGAATGAATCACAAAAAAGAGATCAAATCCAGAGTAAATTCAGAGGGCTTTGAATCCATATCTAGACAAAGTGAAAGGTATACTAGTTTGTTGGATCTGTAGAGCAGAGGCGATGACAGGAAACTCACTTTCTGACAGTCTGTAGTTTAAAATGGGACTTAACGAATAGAGAAGATCCCTGGGACACTAATAGCAGGAACATAAAGTAAAACCTCATCAGTGTATAGAGAAGCTCTGCACCACAGAGAGCAGACACAGTGTGCCACTGGGACACAGAGGGAGAGAACAGCAGATGTGCAGAACCTCCTACTTAAACCACATGTTTGTAACACTGTGAATAAATATCTCCATTCAACTTTGTCAAATGCCTTCTCCCCATCTGAAGAGATGACAACTTCAGCCATATGTCACATGTATTTAGAGTTAATCCTATACAAGAGCATGTGTCTTGAACTAATTCTTAAAGATATTTGGGGTCTAAAGTGCAGGCGCAGTTTCCAGGATGATGATGGCATCCAATTAGCAACACATGTATCCATGTCTAAGGTGAGGGCCGGTTAGGATTTAAACAAAAGAAAGATGAAATATCAGAAAGCTAAACTGATATGATTTGGGGTTGAACAGTTCATTGTTTCAAGGGACTTGAATTAAGCAGGAGGCTGCTTTGTGCTTTGACTGGTGGTCCAGTAACCTGCTTCATCTCCATATTCATATACAGACCACCGTGTGTGCAGTGTAGGGATGTGCATCTCCATCACTACGTTGCCAACGATACGATACATTAACGATACATTTGAAGCAGGCGATGCAATACGATTCAGCCCTGTTGCGATACAGTTCGATACGATTTGATTCAACATTATGCGATCCGGGGCGATACGATGCAATTCAACATGATGCAAAAATAATGATACTTCAATATGGTACGACAGAAGATTTTTGTTTTATTCCTTATATTAAGCAAATCATACATTAACAAAAAAGTGCTTTACATATTTGGTTCTCTCTACTAGTACTGCGCATCTCATCATGCTGTTTCTTTTTTACCTTTTTTACATTAAAAAACTCTCCAGAGTACAGTACAATTGTATAACACCTCACTGTTAAACAATTTAAGGATGCATTGCCCTTGATTAACAATGTGCAAATAACATAGAGCAATGCCCATACAGCTGCTGACTGATGTGCTTAACACTCATCCAGAGGCTAACTCACCAGTGAGCAGAAAGCAGTGGTTTCTATAGGAACAATAAAGAATACAAATAACCTTTCACAAACAGGTATTTCATAACTGCTTGTAAGGAAGACATTTAAACTATTATTAGCCGTCACAGGCTGCTGTAAACTAAACACCTCTCTCTCTGACAGAACACCTCACTGAGTGATTTAACTCATGTGTTTCTCTTTTCAGCCGCAGACCCCATGTCGCCTCTTTATGTGCGTCGCTAAGTTCCTCGTACTACTTGTGTACTTTAAAGCGGCACGGCATCGTTTACAATATGCTTGCGATTTCTCAAGTTGACCGTCTTTCTTGCAAAATCCGAAATGTTGCCAAACGTTTGATTTGTGGGTATTTTTCGGTGCGCTGTGTTTCTCTTTCTCCTCGACTTCCATGTGTGTTGATAACTGAGACTCTCAGCCTCCGTAGTGTGACGCAAAGATCAAAGATCGTCTGAGTGCTGACAGGATGAGGGGATATTATATGAATGAATCGTTTTTTACCGATGCAAAGACACTACAATCGATGCATCGCGAGTTCAACCCAAACTGTAGCCAAAATGCACTTTTTGATGTCTTTTATGCATAAATATGTGTCCCCGGTGTGCCAGGAGACTCAGTGTCAGACAAAAACCCTCTCTCTTTTCCTCCGTACCCAAATCTCTAAAAACGGGGGAACAACGGAGCTGATCCAGATTTGCGTCCGATATGACGTAATTCTGAAGTTACCGTGGATTTTCTGATCTTCAAAGAGCCCGATTGCGATGGCCAGACAGACAAATAATTACATGAAATCATTGGAAATCAACGGTCGGGCTCGATATATGGCTAAATTAAAATCAGTAGACGAGGCTGTAATTTCGCCAGCTGTTACTCTCATGAGCGAGGCGGAACATAATAGTTTTATCATGCCAACAAGCTGCTGTGTTGTTTATTGCACCTCAAACATTAAAACAAATCCAGAGTTACATGTTTCTATACTTCCTGTAAGAAGAAAGGACAGTAACAGAAGAGCTCTGTGGCTTCAGGCTTGATCGCCGTTCAAATGACAGCGTTGGTTTTCCCAAAAGTGGGCGGGGCCGTAAATTGACGTAGATTTTACTCTCATCTAGGGAGATCGATCGCCTACTGATTTTAATTTAACCATATATCGAGCCCGATCATCGTTTTCCAATGATGTAATTGGTTGCCTGTCTGGCCATCGTAATCGGGCTCTTTGAAGATCAGAAAATCCACGGTTCAATCAGGAGAGACGTGATGTATGGAATACATGTTTATTATCGGTCACATTATATAAATGAAACATAATGATGACAGTTTATAACAAGTGAATGAAATGTGTTTTGGCGACTAGGCCCAGGTTTTGTAGGACATCATTCGGGAAGGGAAAGAACCGTTTCCGATGAACCCCCCTGGGTCTAGACCTGGTGGTGGTGATAAGTGGTTAGGTCCGGTTGGAAGGGAGAAGGTTGAGCTTGGCCCTGAGTTGGAAGCAGGAGGCGAAGGGGTGGAGGAGGGTTGCGCGTTGACGCCTGGAAGACAGCTGATAGGAAAGGGGAGAGCATATATAGAGGGATTAACAGGTGCGATAATTAGGCTTGTGAATGGAGGGAAGTGATATGTTGGCTAAGGAGAGGCGCTCCCTGTCATCCAGTGGAGGGAGCGAGTATTGCCATGACAAGCAATACGGAGTGTTAGGTCTTCCTGTCTGAACTTGCGCTCAGCTTCATTTCAATCAGGAGAGACGTGATGTATGGAATACATGTTTATTATCGGTCACATTATATAAATGAAACATAATGATGACAGTTTATAACAAGTGAATGAAATGTGTTTTGGCGACTAGGCCCAGGTTTTGTAGGACATCATTCGGGAAGGGAAAGAACCGTTTCCGATGAACCCCCAAAAGAAGTGAAGTATGAAGTACTGAACGTGAAGACATCTTACCTTGTGGGATGCAGTGGAAATCTATGGATGAAAATGAGAGGTTAATACATGTGGGAATGTAGACGTACTGATGCCTCCCAGGCGTCCTTCCTGGCCGTACGGGGCATCCCGGCCGTACGGGCAATAATATTAAACATGAACACAGACCCGGAGGTCACGACCTGACGTGCAGGGTTAACATGAACACGAACCCGGAGGTCATGACCTAACGTGCAGGGTTAAACATGAACACAGACCCGGAGGTTACAACCTGACGTGCAGGGTTAAACATGAACACGGACCCGGAGGTCACAACCTGACGTGCAGGGTTAAACATGAACACAGTGACACGTATGCTGACGTGCTATGAAACCACCACCACCAGTATAGGCATAATTACCATTCTTTTAGTGTTTGAGAGACCTTGGATAGCCAGCACGCGCTGATGTCCGGCGAATGTGGGATGTGAAGGCGGAGGAGGACCACCGCCCGAGTTGCAGGGATGAGGGAGAAATGCCTGATTGCAGCAGAGGTGGCGAACGAAATCTGAACGAAAGCCCTGATATGCTATTAAGACGCCACAACCAGTTATGCATTATTTACCATCGGTAAACTGAAGAGCTCTTAGATTGCAGCACGAGCCGATGTCCGGGGCGAAGAGGGAGATGTAAATAAGTAAGCACGAGCTGTTAGCTGGAGTACAGTAATGCATGAATATCATAGCGTGGATTGATGCGAGCCAGTGAGCAAACCCGAGAATATGAATGAAGTGCAGAATGCACGCAGAAAAGACGTACACTTAGTTAAATGCTGAGACATGACCCACGATATAGTATAGCTTAATAGCAGTTAAGTGCGCCAGGATGAGTCATAGATGCTGATAAACTGATTGAGTGATTAAGATTGTCTTCCATCATCTGAGTGAGGATGGTGGGAGAGCAGATTTAAAGGGGTTAGCAGGTGCGATGATTGGCTAGCCGGGGCGTAATGCCCCTGATCACTTATTGAGATAACGTGTGACACCCGATGATGTTGTCTTCTTGATTGAACTTACGCTGAGCTACATTTCAATCAGAAGAGACGTGATGTATGAGTACATGTTTATTACCGGGACACATGATATGCGGGAATAGTGATTGACGTATTACGACAAGTAACTGTAATGATGTTTTGGCGATTAGGCCCCGGGTTTGCAGGATGATCATTCAGGAGGGAAATAACCGCTCTGATGAACCCCCAAAATAAGTGAAGTATGAAGTACGGAGCTGTGAGCAATCCTTACCTTGCGGCTGGCTGCGGAGATCTATGGATGAAAAGAGAGATTCACATGGGGACATGATGAGCGCCGGAACGTGACGCGGACCCACATCCGCAACCTGCACTTGCAGGATTAGCATACGCAGATCCAGAGTCATAGCCTGACAGATACGGAACCGTAGACACGTATACATGCTGACGTGTTACCACACCAGTTATAGGTATATTTACCATCTTTTAGTGTTTGAGGGACCTTTGGATGGCCAGCATGGCACTGATGTCCGGGCGGATGTAGGATGTGAAGGCAGAGGAGGACCATCGTCCGAGTTGTTGCAGGGATGAGGATGAGACGCCTTGATTAGCAGCGGAGGTAGCTGCGCCTATCCTGAACGAATGCCCCGAGAATAATTGGGGTGATAAGCCGGATCTAATGAGAACTTGCTTTAAGTAATGATTGAACTGGCGTTGAGTTAAGGGAATATCCCCTGAAATAAGAAATAGTGGTGAGAGAGGATTAATGAAAGGTCTAAGATGCAGAATTTGATCATGGATTTATAAGGGCAGAACGGGAAATCGTTGCGATTTTCGTTTTTTAGCAATATACATGACATATAGCCTATTATAGATGTCTCCGGTACCGATAAAAGACCAATACGTTGGAGCTTAACGGCGCGTAAAACACACGTGATGACATCACCAATGAATCGACGACTGAATTTTGATCGATTAAGACGATTAGTTGTTGCACCCCTACTGCCGAGGAGATGTTGTTGTAGCAGATTCAGCCGTTGGTGCACCGAGAAACGGAACATTATTATTATTATTATTTATTTTTATTTATTTATTTTTGGGGAAGAAAAAAGAGAAAAATATGATCATTTAGTCAATAATCATTAAATTAATATTGGGAGTGAATTCCTAATTTATTTAGTATCTGGTCGTGTCATAACCAGGATAATGTGCAGCGACTTGTCATTAAGGAGAAGAAGCCCTACGAAACACCATTCATTTCAGGTAATATTGTGTTGAAGCTTGAAAACTGCGTTAGTTACTGAGCATTGTAATGGGTAGTAATTACCCGAACTGCATTAGTAATGCATTACGTTCTTCGTACGCAAGTAATACGTTACTGCAACTCCATACTGTAACACGTTACACCCAACACTGCCTGGAACTCACCTTAACTAAAGTAGAAATGTATAGTGTTGAATTTCCTGTCGGCTCCCAGACCGTAGTCGTGGAAACGGGGGGGGATTGACTCTCTGTCGTCTCCCAGCAGAAGCAACACGCTTCGGGTTCAATAACCCATTTTATCGGAAAGACTGGAGAGAGGCGAGCTCTTCTTGGGAGGTCGTTGCATTTATTTAGCTCTTCTGTTTCGCGAGATAGATTCGCAAGATCACAGACCTATCCTTTTTCTGCTGCCTTGTTTACTTCTAGAAAACATGTATCCCGCTCGATCGCTCTAACCATACCCACGCACACATGCACGCGTCACGCCCCTCTCTTAAAGGGGGTAGCGATCTCGCTCTGCATGACCCTAATGTCATAACAATATAACGAAAACATCTCGTGAATTTGTTGCAACTGCCTTTGCCAGCGCTACCCTGACGCCTGTTTTTAGAGGTGAGGCGCAGGAGGAAGTAACTTCATGGGATGTAGCTTAACACCCTGCCTGCCTGCCTGCAGGAGGGGTTGTAGTTGAAGCCAGAATGGGTAAAGCTTCGCCTGCGATGAGGACCGTTCCGCGTGAAGCCGGAAGCGCCGCATTTGAGCCAGTGATGCCCTCTCGAGAGACTGAAGGCGTGCGTCAATTGTTTGCGTGAAGAAGCCCATTTCCATTAAGCCCGGAGGAACTTCGTGGAGCCCGATTTCCTTGTTTTTTCCTCCCGCGTCCGGGTTTGCGGGGCGGCCGGCTGGACCCGCTAGCCGAACTGGGGAACGCCGTCTGTAGCTTAATCCGCAAGACTGCGGAGCTGATGAATAATGCCTGGAGCTGGGACGAAGCTCTGCTGCTGCTTGCGCGTTGACGCCTGGAAGACAGCTGAATAGAAAAGGGGAGAGCATATATAGAGGGTTTAACAGGTGCGATAATTAGGCTTGTGAATGGAGGGAAGTGATATGTTGGCTAAGGAGTGGCGCTCCCTGTCATCCAGTGGAGGGAGCGAGTATTGCCATGACGAGCAATACGGAGTGTTAGGTCTTCCTGTCTGAACTTGCGCTCAGCTTCATTTTTCTTACATTTCTGACCGGATTGGCAAAAACTTCAGAATTTGTATTGACTGTCATTCAAATGACAGCTGTTTTCCCCCAAAAGTGGGCGGGGCTGTCATTTTTGCCCGGAAGTGACGCATTTGTTACTCTCATCTATGAGGTAAATATTACGTGTATGGGTATAAATGGCAATTTTTTTGGGCGATTTTTTCAATCTGACTTCATATTGACAATGTTTATCAACAGAGGGTGCTACATAACACACTTTCAGGAAAAGTCATGGACTGGGAGAAAAGAGTTTCATACAATCAAAAAACAACTGGAGATGTTTATCTTCCCCCTCACAGAGGAGTCTTAGCTGACAGTCTTCAGCTCCTGTCAAACAGAATACAGTAGTCTGAATCTGTGTTAAGCTCTCACCTGCCTGTCCATACAATCACAGCATTTGTAAGACATCAGAAGTCTGCCACCAGATTAAGTCTGTGTCGTGGAAAATCATGTAGAAAGGGCTGTTAGTGAATTATATCAGACAACTGAAACAGAAGAGTTTGCTTTGCGTGTGTTATAGCTTTTAATTAGCTGCTTTACAGTGAAGGTGAGAGAAAAGTGCTACAGAATGAATACTTCTCAAATAAACTTATTTTTAAAAGATATCGTTACAGACGGCAACAATTTTAAAAGAGTATTTTTTTTCCACACATGTGGATTAAATTCAGTTGATTTTAACTGACATCATGCATCGTACTCTAAACTCTTTCATTCGGAGACACATATAACACAAAGGTATGAACTCAAACAGTCCCACTTTATTGTTCTTTTTAGTTATAAAGGTTGACAACATACAATATATTACACTATATGAACAGTTGCATATGCAGAATGGACCAAAGTTCACCTGGAGGAAACAGGCTGTAAAGAGTACATGGTGAAACAATATTGAGTGATTGACTTACTACGGAAGAGGATAAGGGTTCATTCTTTTCTTTTTTATTTGACTTTTTTTTTGCCTTGATTAAAATCAGAATTCTGACTTTCTGACTTTAATCTCAGATATGTGTTACACTTGCCCTTATCCTCGTCTGTAATTTACGTGTCCCAGGTTTCTGTGGAAAACACTGTATTGTGTATACCTGATTTCAGAGGTTTTGGTAGAAGCTGACATGGCATATCTGACTCATACTCCCTGCTAAATCCTATGATAAGTCGTCTTCAACCTAATTCAAACTCGTAAAAAGCTAACATGACTACCTGGCCAACAGAACAGTTCAGCTGTAAAACAAAGCCTAATGTGCGGGCTAAGCTATTACTTGCTGTTTCCTGGTTTTGACTAAGTATATTCAAAAATAATATTCATTAAAGTACACCGTGTATTGTGTAATAGATTGTACTAAATGTTCTATTTGTTGTCAGATGTCAGAGCTTTAGTCCAGAGAGATAAACTATAGAACATTAATAGAGTCACTAATCAATAATTGAAATATTTCACTTTTGAGTTATTAATTGTGAGCACAGAATATTTTACTACATCAGTTTTCTTTTTACCTTATGCCAAACCGTTCATGCAGCTCCCACCACTGCTGCGTTCTGCACTTCCTAACATTTAAGTTGGTAATTGGACGAGTTGGTAGGCCGTGGACGCGTCATGCTAATGAGCTGTCAAGAGAAGGGAGCCCAATATGGCCGCCAGGAGCAGAGAAAAGGGAACAAGACAGAGGGGAACATAACCTGGAACCTTTTTGATGTATTGCTCATTCATGCAGTGAGTAAAAGCAAATAAAAAATATCCAGTCAAGTCTCAAGATTGGGGTTGTTCACTGTGTCTCTAGGCAACAGTAAACCACATGTTATTATTTCTCCATTGACAGCAGTAATAAAGTGAAACCCTGGGCAGAGATGCACTTTGGCCTCATCAAAACGTTTCCTTTCAGCAGTTAAAACATCTTTAGTAATAAACTGAACTGCCTCATAATCTATAAAACGTGGTTATACAGCAGCAGTATTACCAGAAAAGCTGGTTGCAGTGCAGTATCTCAGTGAGAGTAGGAATGTTCTAGAAGTGGCGGCTCACCGGATCCAACATGTCGGCGTAGAGAATGGACGCAGTGAAATCAGTTAGCTTTTAACTCTCATTTTGATCTTTTTAACACTAGAACCGCCAACGGGTACATTTTACCCGCAGCTGTTTCTTGATTGTCTGTAACTTATTTTCAATAAAATATTCAAGTCTCCCAGTCAGTGACTTTTCCTGGAAGTGTGTAATGTAGCACCCTCTGTTGTTAACAATTGTCAATATGAAGTCAGATTGAATACCCATCAGCGGGTAATATTTACCTATATAGTGATTTTCGCGTTATTGATTTTGCGCGTAAACATAAACATGACGTGTTGCTATAGCAACGCCTGTTGTCTACTGCGGTTCCTTAGAGAGAGAGAAAGAGAGAGAGAGAGAGGCCAGGAAAGACAACACACACACCTTCACTTTATGGGGCAGAAACGGCAAATACGTCTTACCTTTGCTGTTTTCTGATCAGAAGTTGTGTTCAAGGCATTCAAACGCATAAAAACGCCGCTGAAGGTTAATCCAATGTATCTGTGTCACTTTGAAATGACTACAACTATAACATTTTATTAAAGACGAGAACCCTGTATTCTAGTATGATAAATAAAAGAACATTGTACCTTGAAAATCAATGCATTCTAATAGCGGGTACATTTTACCCGTTGGCGGTTTTAGGTATACAGCGACCCCTGGTGATTCTAGAGTTAAGGGACAACCTTATTTGCCTTGTTGGACCACAATATAACCGTCTCTATGGAAACTCTGTGCCGTGTGAAAAAAGTTGAAGACAAGCAGGCTAACCACACAGATAGCCTCCACTTTTTACACAAAGACCTCGCTAACAAACAGAGGAACAAATAATTGGACTAAAAGAAGAACTCGATGATATACAGGGTTCATACACTTTTTCACCAATATTTTCAATGACTTTTCCATAACTTCTCAATGACCTTTACCTCATTTTCCATGACCAAACAAAATTACCACTGAAAAGTACGGGTTGTAGCAGCTATGTTTGCAGTGAAGGACAGGTTGTTATCTATAAACACATAACGCTATCAAATAATACTTTCTATCAATATATCTATCTTTACCAAATATAACATATTATGGAGATCACAAAAATACACTGTCAATGTTAATAAACAAAAAACAAGGCAATGTGCCTGCAAGACTTCACTCAGGTAAACATAACATATTACCCGTGCGCAGCAGCTAACCTGCCTGCGAGCCTTCGCTCAGGTCACTTTTACCCAGGTGCGGCTGAAGCCCGCGAAAATGGCATCTATTGTTGCCGACAGTTTAGTATTTTTAAAATACCGTTACTATGTCAAACATGCTCAAAACTTTCTGACACACTCTCCTAAACATCTCCAACATCATATCTAATTCACACAAGTTAACATCGATCATTTTCATTATGTAGCCTACTGACCTGTAGAAAACAGAAAAGTGGAGCAGCAATAATTATACACAGGATCCGGTTGATCGTCTGGATTGCTTCTGAGGAGGGGGCGGAAGTGTCCCCCCTAAGATAACCCAGATGTCACCGCTCACCTGCCAAAGGTTCCACCTTGGCGCTACTTACTCGTACTGCTTCTCAAACAGTACAGATAAACCATAAAATGATATGAATGTCACCAAAATAAATACAGATAATGTTCAGTTTCAAATTCACTATTGTTTTGTTTTAAGATTAAAAGTTTTAAAAAAGAAAGAAATGTTCAAATAGTAGATGAATATTCAAGAGGTTTTTAAAAACATCGCACTGATCATCAAAAGTTCATAAAATGCTCATGAATATTCCAAAATATTCTGAACTTGCCACAATCATCCAAAATTCATGAAATGCTCATAGTCATGAAAAGCTCATGCAAACTTTTGGGGTTTTAATTATAATGTTGTGATTGGCTGGATGATGAAAAGTTCATAAATTGCTCATAAAAGTCTGTCATGAGCAAAACAGGAACTTTATATGAATGAACAATGTTCATAAAAATGTCATGAACTGCTCTTTAAAATGGTTCATGAGCATTTTAAGAATTTTGGTTCATGAACATGACAAGTGAACATATAATGAGTTGTTCATGAATGTTTCATGAGTGCTCATGAACAGCTCATAAAGTCATGAACTCCATCTCGCAGGGGTCTGCTCCGACGAAAAACTGAAATCTGTTCAGAAAAAAGTCCAACTACACATTTCAAAAAGCTTTCAGGTCGTTGTTTGTTCCACAACTAATCAGATCTGAGCAGCGAATCAGAAGTGAGCATGCAGCACAGAGAGTCTCTTCTGACAGCATTGGGATGGGTCCCTTGGCGCAGGAGCTCTGCTGGGTCTTATTAGCACGTCGTCAGGACAGTGAGCTAAAGCGCGCCTCTGTATAGCACTAAGTTCACATCAACACAGGCCTGACAGCTGTCCGTGGTGTTCATGAAGTGAACTGAGCAGGATGTGGGGCTCACAGAGCGACAAAGAGTGGGCAGACTCCTTGTTTGACGTGACATGGCTGAGAGCCCCCCCCCCCCAGCTGTCAGAAGGGAACAGCGTTTTGGAGAATGAGCGTGTTTGTTCTGTGGAGGAGCAATCGGTTCCCTGCAGCCGTCCGATGTGACAGTCTTTGTCACGGTCCAAGTGGAGAGTGAGATAGAGATGGAAGAGAATCGGGTAATCCCTGTATCAAATCCAGCTGCAGGAACAGGAAGTCCAGCTCTGCCCTGTGACACTCTCTCCACCACATCTCTGTGATACTGAGGATTACACACTTGCGTTGTGCATTTCAACGCAGCATCTTCCTACCCTTTTTAATATGATTACCGGCACAAGATTTAAAGACATCATGGTTTACAACGAAAGCCGCTTTACAGGCGAGATATTTCTTTTGGAATTGGGAAGTGAGTGTCAGTCCAGTATTAAACGTAGACTAGTGAGAGGTGGAACTCTAAAGAATCCTTTGGTGTTTTCAGTGAAGTGGGAGACATCTTGTGTCCAGAAACACACATGTATTAGGTGCTTGAGTATTTAACACAAGTAACCATTTCACCAGAATTACCTTTTTTTTATTAATACATTTAGACAAAGAAGGCAAATATTGCCAACAATTCACTTGAAACTATTGGCTTTTTAATTAAACATAATCGATTTGTTTGTAAATTGTATAATACGAGGTTTGCATGCTGCAGAAATTATTTGCATTTTACTAACAGCAACCTTCCCCAGGTGAAGCATGTGTTCCCTCACTTGTTGTTCTCTTTGAAAACAACATTTATTATTAATAGGTCAAGGACATTGGAGTCTTTTACTTGCCAATATAAAATAAAGTGGCTTTGTGTTTGCCCAGCAGAGTAGGAAAATAAGCGACACAAATTGAACAACAAAAATAAAATAAGTAATTGTTCTGACAAATCAGGTACACATTTGTGTTCAACCTTCATCTCACTTCTTTTGTATAACACAGTTGTTATTGATGGACAGAAACAATCAAACCGTGATCTGAAGTAACCTTCCCCACCCATCCCCTCGTCACTACGTGGACAATCCATACAAATGACTTTGGTTGCATAAAGAAGAAAAAAAAAAAAGACACAAATATATAATAATTAAAATGAGACAAAAAGATTAAAAAGTATTCCAATATTCCCCTGGCATACACGGGGGAATATTGCTATATTGCTATCAGCCTGTCTGGTATAGTCGACGTAGCGATGTCTTCTGGAACCTAGACAGTGTAGAGGTGCAGGGCTTCAAATCCAGTCCTCAAACCATTGATCAAATTCCAAAAACAAAAGCCTAGTAGTCCTTTAGTTTGGAACAAAAGCAGAACACAGGTTTGCACTGGTGTTGCTGCAGCAGTCATCTACTGGTAACTTTAAGGTGGATCTTTGCAAGTCTTGGCCATTTGCAGGACCTTAAATTGAATAAGCCTGAGGCGTGCACACGATGTCGATGAATATATCCTCTGAAGAGCTGCATCCCAGAACTCATTGTAACATTTGACCCCAATTCAGCCTCCCAAGATAGTTGTGTTTGAGGATATGAGCATCTAGTATCCTAGCAAGAGGATACAGTTCTGAAGTGATAGCTGGCAGTAATGATGATCAACAGGAGTTGTCCTCAGGTACGCAGCAGTTGTATGCATTCAAAGATCAGCCTCAATACTTCCTAACAAAACAAATAGGAATGGAAAGCCATCCTAGAGACTGCTTCCCATGCCGCATGCTCTTCCAATCCTAAGAACCGTAATGCCCTATATAAAGGCTGTGATGCTGTCCTGAATGAATCACAAAAAAGAGATCAAATCCAGAGTAAATTCAGAGGGCTTTGAATCCATATCTAGACAAAGTGAAAGGTATACTAGTTTGTTGGATCTGTAGAGCAGAGGCGATGACAGGAAACTCACTTTCTGACAGTCTGTAGTTTAAAATGGGACTTAACGAATAGAGAAGATCCCTGGGACACTAATAGCAGGAACATAAAGTAAAACCTCATCAGTGTATAGAGAAAGCTCTGCACCACAGAGAGCAGACACAGTGTGCCACTGGGACACAGAGGGAGAGAACAGCAGATGTGCAGAACCTCCTACTTAAACCACATGTTTGTAACACTGTGAATAAATATCTCCATTCAACTTGTCAAATGCCTTCTCCCCATCTGAAGAGATGACAACTTCAGCCATATGTCACATGTATTTAGAGTTAATCCTATACAAGAGCATGTGTCTTGAACTAATTCTTAAAGATATTTGGGGGTCTAAAGTGCAGGCGCAGTTTCCAGGATGATGATGGCATCCAATTAGCAACACATGTATCCATGTCTAAGGTGAGGGCCGGTTAGGATTTAAACAAAAGAAAGATGAAATATCAGAAAGCTAAACTGATATGATTTGGGGTTGAACAGTTCATTGTTTCAAGGGACTTGAATTAAGCAGGAGGCTGCTTTGTGCTTTGACTGGTGGTCCAGTAACCTGCTTCATCTCCATATTCATATACAGACCACCGTGTGTGCAGTGTAGGGATGTGCATCTCCATCACTACGTTGCCAACGATACGATACATTAACGATACATTTGAAGCAGGCGATGCAATACGATTCAGCCCTGTTGCGATACAGTTCGATACGATTTGATTCAACATTATGCGATCCGGGGCGATACGATGCAATTCAACATGATGCAAAATAATGATACTTCAATATGGTACGACAGAAGATTTTTGTTTTATTCCTTATATTAAGCAAATCATACATTAACAAAAAAGTGCTTTACATATTTGGTTCTCTCTACTAGTACTGCGCATCTCATCATGCTGTTTCTTTTTTACCTTTTTTACATTAAAAAACTCTCCAGAGTACAGTACAATTGTATAACACCTCACTGTTAAACAATTTAAGGATGCATTGCCCTTGATTAACAATGTGCAAATAACATAGAGCAATGCCCATACAGCTGCTGACTGATGTGCTTAACACTCATCCAGAGGCTAACTCACCAGTGAGCAGAAAGCAGTGGTTTCTATAGGAACAATAAAGAATACAAATAACCTTTCACAAACAGGTATTTCATAACTGCTTGTAAGGAAGACATTTAAACTATTATTAGCCGTCACAGGCTGCTGTAAACTAACACCTCTCTCTCTGACAGAACACCTCACTGAGTGATTTAACTCATGTGTTTCTCTTTTCAGCCGCAGACCCCATGTCGCCTCTTTATGTGCGTCGCTAAGTTCCTCGTACTACTTGTGTACTTTAAAGCGGCACGGCATCGTTTACAATATGCTTGCGATTTCTCAAGTTGACCGTCTTCTTGCAAAATCCGAAATGTTGCCAAACGTTTGATTTGTGGGTATTTTTCGGTGCGCTGTGTTTCTCTTTCTCCTCGACTTCCATGTGTGTTGATAACTGAGACTCTCAGCCTCCGTAGTGTGACGCAAAGATCAAAGATCGTCTGAGTGCTGACAGGATGAGGGGTATATTATATGAATGAATCGTTTTTACCGATGCAAAGACACTACAATCGATGCATCGCGAGTTCAACCCAAACTGTAGCCAAAATGCACTTTTTGATGTCTTTTATGCATAAATATGTGTCCCCGGTGTGCCAGGAGACTCAGTGTCAGACAAAAACCCTCTCTCTTTTCCTCCGTACCCAAATCTCTAAAAACGGGGGAACAACGGAGCTGATCCAGATTTGCGTCCGATATGACGTAATTCTGAAGTTACCGTGGATTTTCTGATCTTCAAAGAGCCCGATTGCGATGGCCAGACAGACAAATAATTACATGAAATCATTGGAAATCAACGGTCGGGCTCGATATATGGCTAAATTAAAATCAGTAGACGAGGCTGTAATTTCGCCAGCTGTTACTCTCATGAGCGAGGCGGAACATAATAGTTTTATCATGCCAACAAGCTGCTGTGTTGTTTATTGCACCTCAAACATTAAAACAAATCCAGAGTTACATGTTTCTATACTTCCTGTAAGAAGAAAGGACAGTAACAGAAGAGCTCTGTGGCTTCAGGCTTGATCGCCGTTCAAATGACAGCGTTGGTTTTCCCAAAAGTGGGCGGGGCCGTAAATTGACGTAGATTTTACTCTCATCTAGGGAGATCGATCGCCTACTGATTTTAATTTAACCATATATCGAGCCCGATCATCGTTTTCCAATGATGTAATTGGTTGCCTGTCTGGCCATCGTAATCGGGCTCTTTGAAGATCAGAAAATCCACGGTTTCAATCAGGAGAGACGTGATGTATGGAATACATGTTTATTATCGGTCACATTATATAAATGAAACATAATGATGACAGTTTATAACAAGTGAATGAAATGTGTTTTGGCGACTAGGCCCAGGTTTTGTAGGACATCATTCGGGAAGGGAAAGAACCGTTTCCGATGAACCCCCCTGGGTCTAGACCTGGTGGTGGTGATAAGTGGTTAGGTCCGGTTGGAAGGGAGAAGGTTGAGCTTGGCCCTGAGTTGGAAGCAGGAGGCGAAGGGGTGGAGGAGGGTTGCGCGTTGACGCCTGGAAGACAGCTGATAGGAAAGGGGAGAGCATATATAGAGGGATTAACAGGTGCGATAATTAGGCTTGTGAATGGAGGGAAGTGATATGTTGGCTAAGGAGAGGCGCTCCCTGTCATCCAGTGGAGGGAGCGAGTATTGCCATGACAAGCAATACGGAGTGTTAGGTCTTCCTGTCTGAACTTGCGCTCAGCTTCATTTCAATCAGGAGAGACGTGATGTATGGAATACATGTTTATTATCGGTCACATTATATAAATGAAACATAATGATGACAGTTTATAACAAGTGAATGAAATGTGTTTTGGCGACTAGGCCCAGGTTTTGTAGGACATCATTCGGGAAGGGAAAGAACCGTTTCCGATGAACCCCCAAAAGAAGTGAAGTATGAAGTACTGAACGTGAAGACATCTTACCTTGTGGGATGCAGTGGAAATCTATGGATGAAAATGAGAGGTTAATACATGTGGGAATGTAGACGTACTGATGCCTCCCAGGCGTCCTTCCTGGCCGTACGGGGCATCCCGGCCGTACGGGCAATAATATTAAACATGAACACAGACCCGGAGGTCACGACCTGACGTGCAGGGTTAAACATGAACACGAACCCGGAGGTCATGACCTAACGTGCAGGGTTAAACATGAACACAGACCCGGAGGTTACAACCTGACGTGCAGGGTTAAACATGAACACGGACCCGGAGGTCACAACCTGACGTGCAGGGTTAAACATGAACACAGTGACACGTATGCTGACGTGCTATGAAACCACCACCACCAGTATAGGCATAATTACCATTCTTTTAGTGTTTGAGAGACCTTGGATAGCCAGCACGCGCTGATGTCCGGCGAATGTGGGATGTGAAGGCGGAGGAGGACCACCGCCCGAGTTGCAGGGATGAGGGAGAAATGCCTGATTGCAGCAGAGGTGGCGAACGAAATCTGAACGAAAGCCCTGATATGCTATTAAGACGCCACAACCAGTTATGCATTATTTACCATCGGTAAACTGAAGAGCTCTTAGATTGCAGCACGAGCCGATGTCCGGGCGAAGAGGGAGATGTAAATAAGTAAGCACGAGCTGTTAGCTGGAGTACAGTAATGCATGAATATCATAGCCTGGATTGATGCGAGCCAAGTGAGCAAACCCGAGAATATGAATGAAGTGCAGAATGCACGCAGAAAAGACGTACACTTAGTTAAATGCTGAGACATGACCCACGATATAGTATAGCTTAATAGCAGTTAAGTGCGCCAGGATGAGTCATAGATGCTGATAAACTGATTGAGTGATTAAGATTGTCTTCCATCATCTGAGTGAGGATGGTGGGAGAGCAGATTTAAAGGGGTTAGCAGGTGCGATGATTGGCTAGCCGGGGCGTAATGCCCCTGATCACTTATTGAGATAACGTGTGACACCCGATGATGTTGTCTTCTTGATTGAACTTACGCTGAGCTACATTTCAATCAGAAGAGACGTGATGTATGAGTACATGTTTATTACCGGGACACATGATATGCGGGAATAGTGATTGACGTATTACGACAAGTAACTGTAATGATGTTTTGGCGATTAGGCCCCGGGTTTGCAGGATGATCATTCAGGAGGGAAATAACCGCTCTGATGAACCCCCAAAATAAGTGAAGTATGAAGTACGGAGCTGTGAGCAATCCTTACCTTGCGGCTGGCTGCGGAGATCTATGGATGAAAAGAGAGATTCACATGGGGACATGATGAGCGCCGGAACGTGACGCGGACCCACATCCGCAACCTGCACTTGCAGGATTAGCATACGCAGATCCAGAGTCATAGCCTGACAGATACGGAACCGTAGACACGTATACATGCTGACGTGTTACCACACCAGTTATAGGTATATTTACCATCTTTTAGTGTTTGAGGGACCTTTGGATGGCCAGCATGGCACTGATGTCCGGGCGGATGTAGGATGTGAAGGCAGAGGAGGACCATCGTCCGAGTTGTTGCAGGGATGAGGATGAGACGCCTTGATTAGCAGCGGAGGTAGCTGCGCCTATCCTGAACGAATGCCCCGAGAATAATTGGGGTGATAAGCCGGATCTAATGAGAACTTGCTTTAAGTAATGATTGAACTGGCGTTGAGTTAAGGGAATATCCCCTGAAATAAGAAATAGTGGTGAGAGAGGATTAATGAAAGGTCTAAGATGCAGAATTTGATCATGGATTTATAAGGGCAGAACGGGAAATCGTTGCGATTTTCGTTTTTTAGCAATATACATGACATATAGCCTATTATAGATGTCTCCGGTACCGATAAAAGACCAATACGTTGGAGCTTAACGGCGCGTAAAACACACGTGATGACATCACCAATGAATCGACGACTGAATTTTGATCGATTAAGACGATTAGTTGTTGCACCCCTACTGCCGAGGAGATGTTTGTTGTAGCAGATTCAGCCGTTGGTGCACCGAGAAACGGAACATTATTATTATTATTATTATTTATTTATTTTTGGGGAAGAAAAAGAGAAATATACGATCATTTAGTCAATAATCATTAAATTAATATTGGGAGTGAATTCCTAATTTATTTAGTATCTGGTCGTGTCATAACCAGGATAATGTGCAGCGACTTGTCATTAAGGAGAAGAAGCCCTACGAAACACCATTCATTTCAGGTAATATTGTGTTGAAGCTTGAAACTGCGTTAGTTACTGAGCATTGTAATGGGTAGTAATTACCCGAACTGCATTAGTAATGCATTACGTTCTTCGTACGCAAGTAATACGTTACTGCAACTCCATACTGTAACACGTTACACCCAACACTGCCTGGAACTCACCTTAACTAAAGTAGAAATGTATAGTGTTGAATTTCCTGTCGGCTCCCAGACCGTAGTCGTGGAAACGGGGGGGGATTGACTCTCTGTCGTCTCCCAGCAGAAGCAACACGCTTCGGGTTCAATAACCCATTTTATCGGAAAGACTGGAGAGAGGCGAGCTCTTCTTGGGAGGTCGTTGCATTTATTTAGCTCTTCTGTTTCGCGAGATAGATTCGCAAGATCACAGACCTATCCTTTTTCTGCTGCCTTGTTTACTTCTAGAAAACATGTATCCCGCTCGATCGCTCTACCATACCCACGCACACATGCACGCGTCACGCCCCTCTCTTAAAGGGGTAGCGATCTCGCTCTGCATGACCCTAATGTCATAACAATATAACGAAACATCTCGTGAATTTGTTGCAACTGCCTTTTGCCAGCGCTACCCTGACGCCTGTTTTAGAGGTGAGGCGCAGGAGGAAGTAACTTCAATGGGATGTAGCTTAACCCCTGCCTGCCTGCCTGCAGGAGGGGTTGTAGTTGAAGCCAGAATGGGTAAAGCTTCGCCTGCGATGAGGACCGTTCCGCGTGAAGCCGGAAGCGCCGCATTTGAGCCAGTGATGCCCTCTCGAGAGACTGAAGGCGTGCGTCAATTGTTTGCGTGAAGAAGCCCATTTCCATTAAGCCCGGAGGAACTTCGTGGAGCCCGATTTCCTTGTTTTTTCCTCCCGCGTCCGGGTTTGCGGGGCGGCCGGCTGGACCCGCTAGCCGAACTGGGGAACGCCGTCTGTAGCTTAATCCGCAAGACTGCGGAGCTGATGAATAATGCCTGGAGCTGGGACGAAGCTCTGCTGCTGCTTGCGCGTTGACGCCTGGAAGACAGCTGATAGAAAAGGGGAGAGCATATATAGAGGGTTTAACAGGTGCGATAATTAGGCTTGTGAATGGAGGGAAGTGATATGTTGGCTAAGGAGTGGCGCTCCCTGTCATCCAGTGGAGGGAGCGAGTATTGCCATGACGAGCAATACGGAGTGTTAGGTCTTCCTGTCTGAACTTGCGCTCAGCTTCATTTTTCTTACATTTCTGACCGGATTGGCAAAAACTTCAGAATTTGTATTGACTGTCATTCAAATGACAGCTGTTTTCCCCCAAAAGTGGGCGGGGCTGTCATTTTTGCCCGGAAGTGACGCATTTGTTACTCTCATCTATGAGGTAAATATTACGTGTATGGGTATAAATGGCAATTTTTTTGGGCGATTTTTTCAATCTGACTTCATATTGACAATGTTTATCAACAGAGGGTGCTACATAACACACTTTCAGGAAAAGTCATGGACTGGGAGAAAAAGAGTTTCATACAATCAAAAAACAACTGGAGATGTTTATCTTCCCCCTCACAGAGGAGTCTTAGCTGACAGTCTTCAGCTCCTGTCAAACAGAATACAGTAGTCTGAATCTGTGTTAAGCTCTCACCTGCCTGTCCATACAATCACAGCATTTGTAAAGACATCAGAAGTCTGCCACCAGATTAAGTCTGTGTCGTGGAAAATCATGTAGAAAGGGCTGTTAGTGAATTATATCAGACAACTGAAACAGAGAGTTTGCTTGCGTGTGTTATAGCTTTTAATTAGCTGCTTTTACAGTGAAGGTGAGAGAAAAGTGCTACAGAATGAATACTTCTCAAATAAACTTAATTTTAAAAGATATCGTTACAGACGGCAACAATTTTAAAAGAGTATTTTTTTTCCACAAATGTGGATTAAATTCAGTTGGATTTTTAACTGACATCATGCATCGTTACTCTAAACTCTTTCATTCGAGACACATATAACACAAAGGTATGAACTCAAACAGTCCACTTTATTGTTCTTTTTAGTTATAAAGGTTGACAACATACAATATATTACACTATATGAACAGTTGCATATGCAGAATGGACCAAAGTTCACCTGGAGGAAACAGGCTGTAAAGAGTACATGTTGAAACAATATTGAGTGATTGACTTACTACGGAAGAGGATAAGGGTTCATTCTTTTCTTTTTTATTTGACTTTTTTTTTGCCTTGATTAAAATCAGAATTCTGACTTTCTGACTTTAATCTCAGATATGTTTACACTTGGCCCTTATCCTCGTCTGTAATTTACAGTGTCCCAGGTTTTCTGTGGAAAACACTGTATTGTGTATACCTGATTTCAGAGGTTTTGGTAGAAGCTGACATGGCATATCTGACTCATACTCCCTGCTAAATCCTATGATAAGTCGTCTTCAACCTAATTCAAACTCGTAAAAAGCTAACATGACTACCTGGCCAACAGAACAGTTCAGCTGTAAAACAAAGCCTAATGTGCGGGCTAAGCTATTACTTGCTGTTTCCTGGTTTTGACTAAGTATATTCAAAAATAATATTCATTAAAGTACACCGTGTATTGTGTAATAGATTGTACTAAATGTTCTATTTGTTGTCAGATGTCAGAGCTTTAGTCCAGAGAGATAAACTATAGAACATTAATAGAGTCACTAATCAATAATTGAAATATTTCACTTTTGAGTTATTAATTGTGAGCACAGAATATTTTACTACATCAGTTTTCTTTTTACCTTATGCCAAACCGTTCATGCAGCTCCCACCACTGCTGCGTTCTGCACTTCCTAACATTTAAGTTGGTAATTGGACGAGTTGGTAGGCCGTGGACGCGTCATGCTAATGAGCTGTCAAGAGAAGGGAGCCCAATATGGCCGCCAGGAGCAGAGAAAAGGGAACAAGACAGAGGGGAACATAACCTGGAACCTTTTTGATGTATTGCTCATTCATGCAGTGAGTAAAGCAAATAAAAAATATCCAGTCAAGTCTCAAGATTGGGGTTGTTCACTGTGTCTCTAGGCAACAGTAAACCACATGTTATTATTTCTCCATTGACAGCAGTAATAAAGTGAAACCCTGGGCAGAGATGCACTTTGGCCTCATCAAAACGTTTCCTTTCAGCAGTTAAAACATCTTTAGTAATAAACTGAACTGCCTCATAATCTATAAAACGTGGTTATACAGCAGCAGTATTACCAGAAAAGCTGGTTGCAGTGCAGTATCTCAGTGAGAGTAGGAATGTTCTAGAAGTGGCGGCTCACCGGATCCAACATGTCGGCGTAGAGAATGGACGCAGTGAAATCAGTTAGCTTTTAACTCTCATTTTGATCTTTTTAACACTAGAACCGCCAACGGGTACATTTTACCCGCAGCTGTTTCTTGATTGTCTGTAACTTATTTTCAATAAAATATTCAAGTCTCCCAGTCAGTGACTTTTCCTGGAAGTGTGTAATGTAGCACCCTCTGTTGTTAACAATTGTCAATATGAAGTCAGATTGAATACCCATCAGCGGGTAATATTTACCTATATAGTGATTTTCGCGTTATTGATTTTGCGCGTAAACATAAACATGACGTGTTGCTATAGCAACGCCTGTTGTCTACTGCGGTTCCTTAGAGAGAGAGAAAGAGAGAGAGAGAGAGGCCAGGAAAGACAACACACACACCTTCACTTTATGGGGCAGAAACGGCAAATACGTCTTACCTTTGCTGTTTTCTGATCAGAAGTTGTGTTCAAGGCATTCAAACGCATAAAAACGCCGCTGAAGGTTAATCCAATGTATCTGTGTCACTTTGAAATGACTACAACTATAACATTTTATTAAAGACGAGAACCCTGTATTCTAGTATGATAAATAAAAGAACATTGTACCTTGAAAATCAATGCATTCTAATAGCGGGTACATTTTACCCGTTGGCGGTTTTAGGTATACAGCGACCCCTGGTGATTCTAGAGTTAAGGGACAACCTTATTTGCCTTGTTGGACCACAATATAACCGTCTCTATGGAAACTCTGTGCCGTGTGAAAAAAGTTGAAGACAAGCAGGCTAACCACACAGATAGCCTCCACTTTTTACACAAAGACCTCGCTAACAAACAGAGGAACAAATAATTGGACTAAAAGAAGAACTCGATGATATACAGGGTTCATACACTTTTTCACCAATATTTTCAATGACTTTTCCATAACTTCTCAATGACCTTTACCTCATTTTCCATGACCAAACAAAAATTACCACTGAAAATGGTTTATTTGAACATGTAACAGGAAAATAAGGTCTGCATATGAAACATGTTGTGCCTATCTAAAACAAATCCAATAGTAGGCTTACTAGCTTCTACACGCTGAAGCAACTGTAGTCAGGGAGGCAAACTCATCAGGTATGAAAAAGGTGACAAGGATCCGAGTCCTGACCGACCCCACGGAATATCGGCTTTAAAATAATGAATAACAGATGATGTTAGCAGTCAGAACAACTAAAGCAGCAGGTAATAACAGAAACGCCAAAGAGTCACATCTAATAGAAATATATAAAAGCATTTATTTTAATTGTGTAGCAGTCAGTTTATAATTCTGGCAGCACTGTTGAGCATTTTGAAAATGTATTTTCATGCCTCTGTGCAAGGCTGAGTCTTTCTATCTGTATAGCCACTGGTGTAACTAAGTTCATAAACTCAACAAGTACTATACGGGGGTACAGTTTTGAGATACTTGTACTTTATTAAGTATTTCAATGTTTTGTTACTTTGTACTTCTACTCCACTACAGTTCAGAGGTACATGGTGTACTTCTACTCACTACAGTTCAGCGGTACATGGTGTACTTCGACTCCACTACAGTTCAGAGGTACATGGTGTACTTCGACTCACTACAGTTCAGCGGTACATGGTGTACTTCGACTCCACTACAGTTCAGAGGTACATGGTGTACTTCGACTCCACTACAGTTCAGAGGTACATGGTGTACTTCAACTCACTACAGTTCAGAGGTACATGGTGTACTTATACTCACTACAGTTCAGAGGTACATGGTGTACTTCTACTCACTACAGTTCAGAGGTACATGGTGTACTTCGACTCCACTACAGTTCAGAGGTACATGGTGTACTTCTACTCACTACAGTTCAGAGGTACATGGTGTACTTCTACTCCACTACAGTTCAGCGGTACATGGTGTACTTCTACTCACTACAGTTCAGAGGTACATGGTGTACTTCGACTCCACTACAGTTCAGAGGTACATGGTGTACTTCTACTCACTACAGTTCAGAGGTACATGGTGTAATTCGACTCCACTACAGTTCAGAGGTACATGGTGTACTTCGACTCCACTCCAGTTCAGAGGTACATGGTGTACTTCGACTCCACTACAGTTCAGAGGTACATGGTGTACTTCTACTCCACTACATGTATTTAATACCTTTAGTTACTTCACAGATCTGGATGAATGATGTGAAATATAATCAAGTGTTAAATCAGACTTTAGTTCCACCTGGAGTAAATCCACAAGCTACCCTGCCGTATACAAAGTCATTCAAACTAGCTGCACCTTCACCAGCTTTGAGAACACTTTCATGATCAATCATTATAAAACATATCATATATATTATTCTGAAATGGACCAGTCTGCACAACGACTACTTTTACTGTCGCTACTTTTACTATATTTTGATGAGAATACTTTTCTACTTTTACTTGAGGAACATTTTGAATGCAGGACTTTTACTGAAACAGAATATTCCTACACTCTGGTACTTCTACTTTTAATCAAGTACAAGATCTGAGTACTTCTATTTTTACTAAAGTACAAGATCTGAGTACTTCTACTTTTATTAAGTACAAGATCTGAGTACTTCTACTTTTATTAAGTACAAGATCTGAGTAGCCTACTTCTACTAAAGTACACGATCTGAGTACTTCTACTTTTAATCAAGTACAAGATCTATACTTATACCACCTCTGTTTATAGCCTATGAAAAAAACTATTAGAAAACGAAGGCTAAAGCTAACGTTAGCAGATAGTGACAATGTATGCTAGCTAGCTAGCTAGCTAGCTAGCTAGCTAGCTAGCTCAACGATTCCTTAAATGATATTGCGACAGAAAAACTTTCCAGTTCACATCACGCTCTGCCACTCTGCTCTGAACACCTGAACGGCCCGTTCTCACAGCTGTTCACCAGCAGTTGGTTCCAGGCAGGAAGACTCGAGCACACAGCTCGCACTTCATATATTAAAAAATAACACGATGCGCGTCATGATGGCACATAATAGCTCGCGACCGCAGATTATTTCAGCGATTAGATTAAATATAAATTATATTTGACGCAACTTTAGTTACATTTCCATGACTTTTCCAAAACCTTGGGAAAAATATTGTTTTCCATAACTTTTCCAGGGCCTGGAATTTGCATTTTCAATTTCCATGACTTTTCCAGGTTTTCAATGACCGTACGAACCCTGGATATAGAGAACAGGCACAGTTTAAGGCTGGTTGGCTTCCTGAGGGTGAGGAGTAGAATAATGCCATCCCCTTCCTACAGGAATGGCCCAAAATACCAGGGCTAGACACCCGGGACTCAACCGAGATCCGCTTCACCCACGTAAGAAGTGAAAACTCAGTCTGTCCTCTCACCAAGGTCGAGCCTCCAGATCTATCTCTGAAAGCGTGTTGATTGGTCCGCTGTCAATCAGATTGTTTCCTCGCAGGAAACGACATATTCAGATTATTTTGTCATAGACGGGGATTTCCTGCAAATGTACTTTGTACTATTGAAAGGAGATCCACTGATCTACACCAGTGGCTTATACAGAGCCGACTCGTAACAAAGGGATGAAAGTCCAATCTCTGGATAAAGTTGAGCACACAAATCCAGAATAACACTGAGGTGGCACCAGTGGAAAGAATGTGCATTATTCCTCACTAAAGGGCTTCATTTGCATTTGAAAGTGTCCTCACGTGCAGCTCAATATACTGAAGATAGGAAAGCGTTCTTTCTGCACATTTAATTTAGGCTCCTGTATTAGTGTTTTTATTCTGCTATCCTCCAAACCTCCTATTCTGTGAGACATAATAGGTTCAGTCCGCCCTTGATTACAACCCATTTCAATCTTTGTTAAAGCTGCAATAAAAGGTCCTCAGTGTAAATAAAACACCACTATTCAACGTATAACATGCACAAATAATACCTGAGATAATATACAGCAAAGTAATTATTAACAAGATAAATGTATTTTTTGGACTGGCCTTATGAAATCTCAAGGCTTATTCAAAGAAAATCTACAGATGATCATAATTCAACATTTGGGCAAAATCTGCATTTTATCTTGGATGGATTCAAGTATTTAGCTGTTGTATTTTTGGGATCAAGTTAATTACAGAATTAATTTAAGTATTCATTCATTTAATTTCATTCGATATTTTTAAAACGTTGACACATTGTATAAAGTTGTTGTGCAGAGCATGTTGCCAATTAGTTACACATCCCGTAGACTCAAAGCAAAATTAGCATCCAATTGATGTCATGTTTCCGCCCACCAAACAAATGTTACTTCATTAGCCACTCGCTTTGAGCTCCATTTAGTTTGGGTTTTACTAATTACTGAGGGAAATATCTGCCTGCTAAATGCTCTGATACGGGGGTCGGCAACCTTTTTGATATGAAGTGCCATTTAAAAAGAAAATTGTGATCAGTGTACCGATGATCGTGAACTGTCGACAGGCGGGGGGGGGGGGGATCCTCGCTGTGGACCTCTTTCACCTGTCAGTGCAACTTACATGATACGGTTAAAACACATTTAAATAATTGGTTTAAACGGCATAATAATAATGACGACCGTCCGTTCTGTGATTCTCCAGAACACACAGATGGCCAGTCCGCCCCTGTGTAGCATATTATTTTCGATGAGAGATGAGCAGATCGTCACTGGGCTTTCAACTAAGTAAATATTTTTGTTATTGTATCATAAATTATTTTAGTCGTCGAGTGGGAAATACCTTTTTTTTGTGTGTTTCTCTTAGTATCCTAAGATACTGTTATGTTTGGCTGTGAAAACAATTATTATGAAGGGCAGACCATTTTGCACACTTATCCCTCTTATTCCTAGTGTGCCCGTGCTCTAATATGTTAATGGATGCACCTGTTGAACATTACACACGTGTATGTATTCCATAGATAACATAAGCTGCATTGTTTTAGCTTTAAATGATCGGAACAGGATTATATTGTCTCAAAAGTTGGTTCCTTTTCTTTTAAGCATGAGGAAGTGGAAGATCAGAAAACTATATCATGAAGCTTTTTTAGTATATGAATCATACAGATGTACTAGTTCAATGTGTCACCTCCTGAACAGCAGGAAGTCGCTAACAGACCTCGTTAACTGAGGGGATCACATTGTTGTGTGCAGCTCAGCAGACACATTCTTATCAAATATGATAAGAATTTCAATTTGTTGCATTACTTTTAAGTTTCTAAAGTCTTCCAACTCAAGGTTGAGATCAAAAACAGCTTCAAACTGTGACAAATCTTTAGTGAGATGCTCAGTCGAGCACCAATGACAACACAGCACATTCAGGGTATTTCGATGTCATTACCTGTATGTCTACATTTTAGAAACATTATTACTTATGTCATGAGTCTCCTGTCTGTTCTATGTTATCACATCCCTTCATTCCTCTTCCCTGTGAATAGGGTGCCACTGGGACAGTCTTAGCCAAAGGTCATGTCCGCCGTGCCAAAATAAAGTTAATTACACAAATAATATGAGAATCCCACGGCGGTTTGGCCAATCGAAACGTCAATGAGGCGGAAGATAAGAGGCGGTAAATAAGGCGTACACGCAGCTTGTAACATTGTCCGCTCACGCCATACGATACTATGCCTCTTCCAGTAATTACCGTAGCGCCGCTGCATCTGCAATGTGATCGCTGTCAGTCGATGATAACAGACTGAGCCAGATGGTGTGTGCAGTGTGACACTTCATCAGGGAGAGGAGAGCTGGATGAGCCACTGCTAGCTCTTCCTCTCCGCTGCAGAGCTGACTGAAGCTTGGGGGTCTCCACCTTCTGTTCAGGGTCCTCTCTAAGAGCCCTGTGTCGGGGGGAGAGGGAGGAGGTGCAGGGATCTCGGGCACATTCACAGTTTGTTTTGAAAAGCACAAAGAAATACAAAAGCAAAGACAAGAGAATCTACTAAAGTGCAAACAAGTGGAGCAGCCCCCTCCTCCTGTTCCTGGTCCATTGGATGATGTTGTTCTGAAACTCCTGCTGTATGAATGACCCTCTCTGTCACTGTCCTCAGGATGAGTGAGCGCTACACGCAGCCCGGGTGTAAAGGAGCTCTACTTGTAATGGTGCTTGTGATCAGCGCCTGGGAGATGACTGAGCCAACGGAAGGAGCATCAGGTGAGCACACCAACACACACAGGCTGCTTCCATACTCATTATACTGTAGGCTTCTTTTCATTGTTCATTCTCTACATTCTCAAATATACAAACTGACTTTTCTCTGCTCATTCCCCTGACATAACCTTCACAAACATGAACCTCTCATCAGCTGTTTCTGCCGTTAGCAATATGTGCCACATCAGAACCTGAATATATTCATTATAACTAGGGATGTCCCGATCACCTTTTTTTTTTGCTCCCGATCCGATCATTTGATTTTGACAATCTGCCGATACCGATTTTTCCCGATCCGATCTTTATGCAATGCATTAAGAGAAAAAAAAGGTAACAGATAACGGCTGGTCATCCAACGCGATGAATTCAGCTATCTTGGCTGTTATTGTGTTGGCCTTTTCACTGTTCTGGGGCAGTTTCTCTTTCCTCTTAAAAGTCTCTGAAAGTGTCGGTTGTTTCAGTGCCGTTACCCGAGTGGCCGCTGTGTACTCGTCGTGTTGTTGTTGGTGTTTGTTTCTCAGGTGGCGTATTAGATTGGTCGTGTTGAACGTAGCTCTGTTCTTTCCACCACGCAGAACCTCTGCCTTGCAAACATTGCATCTGGCTGTTACACTGCCTTCGCTTTCAATTTTATAATACTTCCAAACTGCTGACATTTTCTCTGTCCCGACTCCCGAGTCACCAGCTGAACGTAGCCTCTCGTTAGCTTACTGCTACTATTAGACACTACGCCCACTCTGTTGCCAGGTTTCAGAGAAATAAGCAACCAGGTCTATGAAAACAAGCCCAAAGAAAGCAACACATACATGATGTTGTGTAATTTTAAAGCAAAACTAGGTCCTCAGGATGACTTTAAGACGTGAACATGGTCATTTTTGTTTTGTAACATTAAATAAAATAATAAAAATATTTTATAATTATTATTTTTTTAAATCCCGATCCCCGATTTTTTTCTCCCGATTCCGATCTTTTGAAAAACACGTGAATGGCTCCGATCCCCGGTCACGTGATCGGATCGCGACATCTCTAATTATAACTCCTGTTTGCCTAAAAAAACTAAATGCATATTTTCCCTGTAATCTTTAGTGTTATTTATTCATTTCGATGGTTTGGTGTGAGTTGCCGAGTGTTGGAGATATACACAATCAAAATCAATTCTCTTTGTTTGAATTGGTTTTCACACACACAATCTACTCGTGTCAGTCGGCCATTTTCAGAAAGAATAACGTGTTTGCCGCCTTTTCATGGCAACTCTTTTGTGCATATGTGGAAGGTGTTTTAAGTCAAAGTCAACTTTATTGTCAATCTTTCAGTTTGTGTGTCCAGACAGAGAGATCGAAATGCTGTTTCCCACAATCCCGAATACAAAAATATAAATATATATAAAAAATATGTATACAAATATGTATATCCTACATACAATCAACAGATACTTTTATACATATGCACACATTAAGACATAAATAAACAAACAAAATAACATTACCAGGGTGTCCGCGGGGTCTTAAAAAGTATTAAAAGTTGATAAATCAATTTAGCGAAAATTAAGGCTATTAAAAAGTATTAAAAAGTATTAAACGGCATTTTACAAGGTATTAAGAAGGTCCACAGCAACGACAACATGAAACACCCTTTAATTTACTGAAACAACATGTCGGGAAACCCCCTCAAGGCGGCCCCATGCATAGCGTGCCATAAAATGCTGCTTCTTATTTGAAGTTTCGTTGCCTTGCTCCGCTCTGTGGGGGGGGGGGGGGGGGGGGTTTAATCTGCTGGTGGACTACCTGAGAGATATACAGCAGGAGAACACGCCGTCCACCGCGGAGAATAAACAGAAGGGCGACCATGACAACCATGCTCCGGGGTCTTCTTCGCTGCTTTTGGTGTATTTTGTGGCGGCAGCAGCGCCACTTACAGGCCTGGAATATGTACTACATACGTACTACTTTTTGCATTTGCATTTTTCTGTATGAGGCCCCTCGTGGGGCCGGGGTCTAAGCCAAACTATATCCGGTCACAGAGATCTGCTATTTTAAAGTAAGGTCAACACATATCTATCCTAAATATAGTCTATATTAAGAACGAGAAAAGTGTTAACATATATATTGTTTTTTGTAAACATATGACAAATGTGTGAGGGGGATGACGTCAGAGCATCGTCCTATGTGCCAGGCTTGGCCCCGGACAGCCCCAGCCCAATTTAACCCCTGGGTATTTGTGAGGGAGCTCCTATATGGCATTACCCCGCTGAAGCTCATGAAGTTTAATATTTAATATTTCAAAGTTTTGTCAATTGTTTTGTTTATTGGTCAAATACTGGTTTCTAATGGTTTCTGAGGAGTTCTACTGGAATGAAAGAACACAGAAGCAACAAAGCAGCATGCTGCATTAACCCTGACCTTCACAGAGAGGTTGAAGTTCATGTGGAGAGGAGGCTTCAGTATTCTGTCTGCACTCTGTTTAGTTGTGCTATCTTACAATCAATAGTAAATGTGAGATAAAGTGTGTCGCCAATGTAACCGGTTAGAACTCGAAGTTGCGATGAGGTCTTAAAATGTATGGAAAGGGTCTTAAAAAAGGTCTTAAAAGGTATTAAATTTGACTTCAGGATTCCTGCATATACCCTGATTACATTTAGAGATAACACATTGATGTGTTCACACCTCCATACGTCTCGCGCTCTCCCCAGCATGCGGGTGAGAGATGCACGCTTCTCTCTGCACAGTGATACAGCAGGATTTCTGAATTGGCATTTATGTTTTACAAACAGATGAATGATGTGGTGGCTTTATCCAACGGCTTGATTAGGTGAAAGCAAAACTATTTTTACTATTTAAAACATTTGAAAAAGTAATCAATGATTTATTACCACTCACTTTCTCTTTGGTATCTCTGCTGATATATATATATATATATATATATATATATGTGAGCATATTTCCCCACACCCCCCTGTCAGTTTCAGAGTTTATTTGAAGGATTTACTATTGTTGTTAACTGTAACAATTGTCCTATAACATTCTCCATGGATTGACTCCCTCCTACCGATCTCACCCTTTAATTCCCCACACCCACCGAGGTCACTCAGGTGTATTAGTTTCTGTATTACTTTTAGATGTGGTCCTGGTGTGTGCTTGTTGCCTGCCCCTCTGTTGACCTGCTGTATTCCTCCTCTGGAAAAAGTCTCACGACAACTTCGGTGGATTATCTGGAGTAACCGCGTCATGATTTCTGGACTGACACATTGATGCTTCAAAAAACCAGGTTCCCATCTAGTTCCATGTTAAGCAAAAAGAGGCAGAAAACTCTACTGCAAACATTTCCAACACGGAGCAACTCACACAATATAAACTGATATTAGACAGTATTAGAAGTGAGAGGGAACTGGTCATCTTGATATTGGGTGAACTCTACTGTTAACATCTCACTGAGCTGCTGCAGTTCCATGTTTGTTGAGAGGCATTATTGGCAGGTTGTCTTGCAGAATACCTTTATCCTACTGCCATGTCAGTCTACCAGTGACGTGCGGTGAGGTTCATGGCTGGTGAGGCACTGACTCTCTCAGAGTCAGATTTACAAATATTATATTTTGACCTTAATCGAAATATTCGGTTATTTTCAAAAGCTTTTTTAGTCTGATGCTTCGATTCATTTTAAACAGACCGTTCAACAAAAAGATACCCAAAATCTAAATATTGGATTGTTCTTTCTTAGTAAGATCCCATGTTCATTACAATGGTGGTCTTACCTTGACTTGAAGATGAAGTCCATGCTTTCCTTCTGGACAACAATCTATTACTTTTTTGTAAAAGTCCTCCTTATCTTCCTCTAGTTTCAAAAGTCTAGTTTGTTGTTTGCGTCTACCGTCTCTGCGTAGAATAACAGTAGCAACAAGAACCTGTGGGCTCACTTGCGCCCCCTTCAGTGCGGCAGAGGTTATGGCTGCCTCCCCTGGTGCTTTGTTCATTGCCGTTGTATGATGAGACCAGCGAGCCTAAATATCATATATACGTGAAATAAGTTATTTAGAGACTATGGATGGCGAGGATAAATGTAATAAAGGGATCGACAAACATTACATTAGTGACATACAGTGAGATGGTAACAGGCATGCGCTTAGGGCCCGCTTTCCAGCTAGTTTCTGTGGGGTGACGCATCTGAGGTAAGGGTTAGTAACTGGCTTGAGCGCGCTCATAAAATAAGTGCCCGCATTAAATTAGTGCCCGCGCTCCAGCCAGTTCCTGTGGGCTTACGAGAGGCAGAGCTCGTCCCTGCCTCACTTCTCATCGCTACCCGGAGATGTAGCGGAGCTCGGCAAATTTGTTGATTTTGACTATAAAAAGCGATTGGAATCATACATAAATCACACTTACAACACAGATCAGTGGAGACATTTTATTATTATTACTATTTAGTTTTTCTTTAGTTGTTTTTCCGTTACATTGGAGTATGACAGGTGAGGCTCTGCTTGTGGGGACCTAAATCTGTTTACACAGTCACGTGTGGGGACTCGCCTCTCTTATGGGGACAACATGGAGGTCCCCATTGTTAGGGATTAATTTTGTCTTATTCCTAGGAGTCTAACCTTTTCTGTGTGTTGACGTTTACGACCAACCCTGAGTCTGTTATCTGTCTTAAGGAATGGGAAGTCTCAGCTATTGTTGACATTACCAGTTTTATGGCCTGACCTATCGGTCACAGAGGGTTTTAGGACTGTGAGAACGCTGGCTTCTAAGCACCACAGACAAGTGATTCAGTATTTACAGATGTTGGAGATATCTCCAGTGTTCCTAGGTGTTTACGCACCATCCCCCAATATGTGGATCAACTCTCTGTAAACTAGTTAAAGGGTGTATCGAGAGAGAGGCTGGGCAGATTTGACATGGCAACCCACCAGTGCAGTCAGAATCTCTGGCTGTGTGACTTGTGATGTGAATTTCTCCGGCCGATACTTGTAATTAAAAACCAGTGTTTGACATCAAAGCTCCAACTCTCCTCGTGTCTCTCTGAGTCCTGACTCTCCATTGCTGCAGAAGTTTCCCTTACACCCATAAAGGGAATCATTAATTTTAGGGTGAATACTTGGTTAGGGTTAGGGCAAGGGTAAGGGTAAGGGTTAGGCATGTGTTGGTTATGGTTAAGGTTAGGATAAGTCTCCAGGAAATGCATGTAAGTCAATATAATGTCCCCTGAAGTGATGTATACATGGTATGTGTGTGTGTGTGTGTGTGTGTGTGTGTGTGTGTGTGTGTGTGTGTGTGTGTGTGTGTGTGTGTGTGTGTGTGTGTGTGTGTGTGTGTGTGTGTGTGTGTGTGTGTGTGTGTGTGTGTGTGTGTGTGTGTGTGTGTGTGTGTGTGTGTGTGTGTGTGTGTCAAAATGACATTCCCTATTTAAGTAAATGAAATTAAAGTGAAGAGCTATTCCAGTGATTGATTATTGCACTTCAGCAATGTAGGGAATCCCAACAGACAGACAACACATGATGGTAGAGGATTGATGCAGCAGAGCAGAGGCACTGACTGTTAGTCCCTAAAGTGAGTCAAAGCATAACATTCTGATTGTCCTCAATTGTCATTGAGGGCCACACACAGGAAAACATATGAAGGGCTGGGCCCTCATAGAGGGGAGGTATATGGCCTCATAAGTGAAGTTATAAGTTAGCAAAATCAATCACATGTAGGTAGATGATACTTGCTACTTGAATATGCTTTAAGAAAACAAACAGCCCACATCACAGCCCTCCATGAATAGGGTTGAATTATTTAGTTACAGAAAGCTTTGGCAGCTCATCCCTGAAACAGAAGCCTCGGATTGGCTCCCTTTACAGCCCTTTGTAAAGGGGAGACAATAAGGGGAAACGGGCACGCTTGTTATGCAAATAGTTATTGTGCTTCTTTTGTATCAACTAGGAAATGTTATCAATTTTGTATATAGGTTATTTATTACATATATTTAAGAAATACAATGTAGAAGACAAGCACAAGTTTCAGGTGTGGGCCATATTCCATTATACTTTTAGAATTAATTAAATTAGAGGGGCAATTACAAATGGGCCAAGGGCCACAGTTTGGTCGCCCCTGGTATAATGCGTGCCCTTAGAATATAGATACATTGCACATTACTCTCCATCACAACATAACGCGCTCAACACTCAGTGTATTGTTCAGCAGAGCTGCACAGAGGAGGCTTCCTAGTAACACCGTTTGTTCTCCTCTCTGGTCAATACTGATGTCTGTCAAACTCCACAATATGCATTGTTTAACTCTAGTTTACTATATCATTGAAAGTATGATCTCCCAGTCTGGGATATAGGCATGCACAAAGTTATGCACAGAGTTATTACAGTTTCAACTAGTGCAAAAAAAAAGTAGCAGCCAGTAATAATGATCATAAAGACATTTTGCACATGTGTTATTGAGCAGTGGTGTCGTAGTGTCGTAGTGTGTGTTGGTGGTCGTAGAGTCTGACCGCTGCAGGATGGAAGGACCTGCGCTTTAAAATGATGGGAATGTTAGATGATGTACAGCAGGGGTGTCCAAGCTTTTTTCACTCAGGGCCACATACAGAAAGATATACGAAGGGCTGGGCCGCTCACTAGAGGTATTTTGCCTCATAAGTGAAGTTATAAGTTAGCAAAATCAATAAAATGTAGGTAAATTATGCTTGATACTTGAAAATGCTTTAAGAAACAGCCTAAATCCCAGCTCTCCAGAAGGTTTACTTTATTTAGTTATAAACCGTGTTAGCAGCTCATTCCTTAAAACACAAGCTTCTGACTGATTATCATAAAGGGAAATATGAAGGGTAGATTTAAAGCTTGTTATGGCAATAACAAGGAGGCGTGAGCTTTGGCGCAGTGGATAGAGCCTTGGTATGGGGATCGGATGGTCACAGGTTCAAACCCCACTGCAGTCAACATGGCGTTGTGTCCCTAACGGCCTGTCCACACAGCGGCGTGCGTTGAAGCTTCCAACGCTTCTTCCCATTCACTTTGAATGGGGTGACGTCACTTTTAGCCGAACTGCATTTTGGGAAGCGACGTGGAGCGTTGCTGGCGTTGCTCGCTTCAAAAGTTGAGCAATCTTCAACTTTTGGCGCCTCGGCAGAAGCGTCAGCCAATGAAATCCCGTTTATGCAAATCTGCAAGTACAAGCGCTAGCCAATCAAACCGCGTGTATGCTGGGAGAGACTACGCAGGTCATTTCCTCATATTCCAAAAAATGGAGGGAAAATTCATTATCGCGGTCGTGAATCACCCGGTGCTGTATGATCAGTCTCTGTTCATCTACCGGGATACAAACCGGAGGAACCAGGCATGGAGGGAGGGGGCAGAGACAGTGGGTGGAACTGGTAGGTTTTCGCCTGTTTGGGGATTTTATATCCAGTTTACTTCGTTTTAACATTGCTATTGCTTTGGATGTCGGGGGCGGGAGATTCATGTGATTGGTTGTTGGTCGCGTTGCTCGCAAACAATCCCCAAGCTTCAGACACGCCCACCGCCAAGCATCAATGCACGCCGCTGTGTGGACGGGCCGTGAGACACTTCACCCCAAATTGCTCCTGTGGGGATTGTCCACAGTATTGAGTATGTAAGTCGCTTTGGATAAAAGTGTGTAGAGACGGCGCTGCAGCCGCTACACAGAGGAGGGATGAGAGTACTATTTTACCTGGATGACCTGCTGCTGCTGGCTCGCTCCAGGGAGGAAGTGGCTTTACAGACGGTACAACTCATATCGCATCTGTCAAAGCTGGGTTTCATGATCAACTGGAAAAAGAGCTGTCCTGTTCCAGCCCAGAGTATTGTTTACCTGGGGGTGGAATTGAACTCAGCCCGCATGAGAGCACGACTCTCACGGCAGAGAGTGGAGGCGCTGACAGCTCTCCTTCGACGCGTCACACCCCGCAGCGTGGTGACAGCCCTCTCCGTGATGCAGCTGCTTGGCATGATGGCAGCCGGTCACGTGGTGATTCCCCTGGGTCTCCTTCACATGAGGAGACTCCAGAGGTGGTTTATTCGCCTACGCATCGACCCCGTGCGACAGAAGAGGCGCATGGTGGCCATCCCTCCTTCCGTGGGTTCAGACTTAACCTATTGGAAAAGTCCCCACGTCCTGTCAGAGGGTGTGGCCCTGGGCAGAGTTACGTCACACATCTCGGTGTTCACAGACGCATCTCTCTCAGGGTGGGGAGGAACGTGCATGTCGCAGGCAGTGGAAGGACAGTGGCCGGCTCACATGTCTTTCCACATAAACGTGCTGGAATTTCTCTCCGTACGGAGAGTAATTCAGCATTGTGCCCCGTTGCTGCAGAATCAGCATGTATTGATTCGCACAGACAACAGAGCCGCGGCAGCCTACATCAACCGCCAGGGCGGTGTACGTTTAGCGCAGCTTCTGAACACAGCCAGACGGCTGTTGATCTGGGCGCTCGCACACTTGCGATCCATCAGAGCAATGTATGTGCCCGGCGAATTGAACAAAGGGGCAGACCTCATGTCCAGAGGAGGTCCTCGCCAGGGGGACTGGAGCCTCCATCCCGAGCTGATCGCCCAGGTTTGGAGCCGGTTCGGGAAAGCGAAGGTGGATCTGTTCGCCGCACGCGGGAACGCGCAATGCGCCCTCTGGTTCTCCCTGACAGCGCAGGGGGGTGGACGCGTTCGCACATCGCCCATGGCCCAGGGGACTGTTGTACGCTTTCCCACCAGTCCCGCTGATCCCCCGGTTCCTGGACCGAGTGCAGGAGGAGCGGCTGTCAGTGATCCTAATTGCCCCGGAACGCATGGGCGCTTCCTGGTTTCCATGCCTACAGCGTACGCTGTCAGGCAGGCCGTGGGAGATTCCGTGGCGCGGGGACGCTCTCTCGCAGGTGGAGGGAGCGATGACCAGTGATCCGTCAGTCACCCAGTGATAGGCCAGCACTTATGGGCATGGCCCCTGAACGGGAACACTTAGAGGGGTTGGGTCTCTCTCAAGATGTTGTACGTACCATTCAGGGAGCCAGGGCCGCGTCTACCAGAGCGTCCTACACAGCCAAGTGGGCAGCGTTCCAGCGTTGGTGTGTAGAAAGAAGCCTGGACCCCATCACGTGCCCCCTGCCTCACATGCTGTCGTTGGACAGGAATTTGGCTCAGACTCAGAGCGGTATCACGCGCACTGGTGCCTCAGTGGGATTTGGCTTTGGTGTTACGACCACTAAGCAAAGCCCCATTTGAACCTTTAGAGCAGGTTCCCCTTAAAATGTTATCAGCCAAAGTAGTATTGCTTTTGGCTCTAACATCAGCAAAAAGGGTGAGTGATTTGTCTGCTCTCTCTGTGGCTTCGTCATGCCTCCGGATCCAGTTTGGCTGTGCTACGCCCTAACCCAGCCTTTATGCCAAAGGTCATCACAAGCTCCGATAGGTCAAGAGTGATCACCCTGGATGGGTTTTTCCCCACTCCTCACAGGTCGGAGGAAGAAGCCACATCTCATCTCCTCTGTCCTGTGCGCGCGCTGTCGTGCTATGTGGTGCGCACGGTGGCCTGGCGCCGTTCTCAGTGCCTGTTTGTGCACTATAGAGAGCGCTCGATCGGGCAGCCTCTGCCTGCGCAACGGCTGTCACACTGGCTGTGTGAGGCTGTGTCGCAGGCATATGTCTCCTCTGGGGTGGAGCCCCCGGAGAACATCAAGGCGCACTCCACCAGAGCAATTTCCTCCTCCATGGCGTTGCACGGAGGAATGTCAGTGGAAGACATTTGCACTGCTGCATCTTGGTCTTCCCCCTGTTCATTTATTCATTTTTATTTGAGGGATGTCTCCCATTCCTCTCTGACACACCCTGTACCGGGTGTCCTGTCGGAGTGAGTGACGTCAGGGAGCCAGCTGTGCGCCTCTCGCCTGCCTCCGGCACGAGGAGAGAGCCCCCTTGTTCCCTCTTATAGGAGGGAGGTTCCTTTTTCCTCTGACACACTTTGTACGTGTACACTGTGTCTTGTCAGAGTGAGTGACGTCAGGGATCCAGCTGGGCGCTCTCCTACCTGTCTGACATGCAGAGAGCAGCTGTTCCCCCTCTATGGTTGCGGGGCAAGGTGGGACCTTCGTCTCTACTTTCTCACAGCGGCCGGTATGTATTGTTCCCAGCCTTCATCCCTTCAGGGGCATGTTTGCTATGTTCAGGGACGGTGATGCGCCATTACGCATGGCACAACAGGCAGGGGGTGTTATTGAGCAGGTGTGTCTGTGCTTCTAGTGCCGGGCGGACCCAGTGGGGCGCAGACTACATCATGCTTCGCCCTTAACCCAATAGCGATAACCTTAGAGGGCGAAGCCATATAAGAAATAGAACTGAAGTTACCTACTGTAACCCAGCTTCTATGAGTAATGGCGTAGCCCTCTAAGCGCTGGGCCCCACTGGCTCCACAAATAGCTGAAGAAAAGTTATGTTGTATGGGAGCAGATTGTCGGGCCTCCTTCCTATTTATACCGGAAGGAAGCCCGAGGGTGGGGCCCACCTTGCGGGTGGGCGTGGACTACAAGTGTTTCAGTGCTGCGCGGGGGCGCAGGGGGATTACCCAATAGCGATAGCCTTAGAAGGCTACGCCATTTACTCATAGAAGCTGGGGTTACAGTAGGTAACTTCAGTTTTGTGCGCTGTGATGATTCGGCTGTTCCTTTAGTAATGAATATTAAATGTTGTGAGGAAATCTTTCCACCAATAATTCCAATAAAGTAATCCAAATTGTATTCACTTCAGGTTTACGAAAGTAACTGTAAGAGACTTTAATATTTTATTGAAAACAAGTTACATTGCACACACAAATCACACATCACACAAATTGACCCGATTGGTGGTTAGAGTGTTAAATAAACTCACTAATGAATTAAACCAGTTCAATACGCATTATTCTTATTCTTATCATTCTTTATGAGCGCAGAAATAGTCTTAAAATCAGACCTGTTTTTTAAATGAAATCTGACGGCAGGCAGTTAGCTCTGATCACCTATGATAAATGCGCCACACCTAATCGCCGGCCATTCAGCCACAGAGCTCCCTCTATACAAATCAAACTGTAGACGGTGTGAAAGCACCTATTGTTTTAAATAATGGTCGGAATGTGACCTGTGAGCCTTCTGAATTACCGTGGGACAGCACATTATAAACTAAATGTTAAATGTTTAGTTTAGTAAATGTTCAATCAATACATATTATCTTATCTTAATAATAATAATAAATCATACAGTATGTGTCCGAAAGGGAGCAGGAGGAAGCAAACACAAAAATATACAAAAAATATACTGCATATTAAAGCAAACGATTGTAACGGTAAAAGTATGACAAATAAAGAAGTGTAATGTAAAAAGTTGGCCCTCGGGCCGTATTTTGTTTACCCCTGATGTACAGTGTAACTGATGTTAATATAACAGCAATGTTGCAGAAATTACTTTCACAAAGGGGCGATTTAGAGACATTGATAAATCATTTTTGTGTGACTACTACAGAAACATGTTGCCCTTATGTTCCCTATATCAGGCTTTGGTGCAGACACTGAGTAAAGAGGGAATGTTTTGAACCTGGATGCTTTTTTTTCAAGTGTTCCTGCCCAGCCGTTGGACCGCTGTGATAATAAGATATTACTCATTAGCAGAGCTTGCACAGTTATTGGGTCTCTGTCTAAATGTTGCATATATAAGACTATGGACTACGACATTTAGGTTGACCGTTTATTGAACACGTTGTTGCATATGCTCCCATGACAACACCACAACAACACAACTGTATCCGGTTCACACAACCCAAAACTCCCGGTGCCATCTTAAAGGCACAGTCACACCTAATGTGACACATGTATAACATTTACCCCCCCCCCCACAAGGAACCCAATTCACTTTTAGCTATCTACTCTAGATGAACTGGGTAGACTGCCAGTCACCAGCATAGCCATGTGGATTATTCTGCCACGCAACAGACTATGCTCTGAACATTACCCCTGACGGAGCGTCCACACTACAGCTTCAAAAATAGCTTGGAGCTGGGCGTGTCTGGAGCTTGGGGATTTTATTCAAGCAACATGACCAACAACCAATCACATGAATCTCCCGCCCCCGACATACAAAGCAAAAACCCCCGGGGATTTTATGCGAGCAATATAAATATAAACTCCCCAAACAGGCGAAAACCTACCAGTTTCCCCCACTGTCTCTGCCACCTCCCTCCATGCCTGGTTCCTCCGGTTTGTATCCCGGTAGGTGAAGAGGGTCTGGTCATACAAAACCGGGTGATTGCTACGGCGATAGTTAGTTTCTCCTCCGACTTTTTTTGAAATATAGAAATGAACGGCGGGATATCTCTCCCAGCTTAGACGCGGTTTGATTGGCTACGGCTTCAGCTGTCAGATTTTGGGAAACGGGATTTGATTGGCTGGCGCTGGCTACTCCGGCGTCTCCGGCGTCAGAAGTTGAACATTGTTCAACTTCTGTCGCCGGAGACGCCTGAGATGGACCGCTCTGCTACCCACAATTCAGTTCGGCGAAAAAGCGCGGCTACGTGACGTCACCCCATTGAAAGTGAATGGGCAGATACAGATACAGATACAGATACAGCTTTCGACGCTGTAGTGTAGACGGGCCGTGAGAGTCACAAGCTCACAATATAGTCTTCCAAGTATCTTGGTCTGACCCGGACACCGGCCGGATGAGCTTCAAAACGAACCACTGGCTCAACCGGCTCAGGTGGGAACCCGACTGGACCCTGCAACTGCTCATCAGGAAAAACAAAGTCCCCGTCCACCCTGGGCCCTGGGTCCACGATGGGGGGCGGTGCCACCTTCCGAAGCCGGCTTGCATGCCACCGTGATCCGTCGGCCAGACGAAAGGTGGCTAGCGGCGACCTTCATCGGCGCCGTCCAGAAGGATAGCAGCTTGTGGTCCCGGTTAGGACGGTGAATCCTGACCCAGTCCCCCACTGTGAAGGGAGGCGCTCTCACCCTCCGTCTCTTGTCGAACCGCTGCTTCATGCGACGCTGAGCCTCTGCAACCCTGGCGCTCTGGCAGGGTGTGGCTGTTGGAGTGACGGCCGCCGGGGCCCGTAGCCGATCCAAAGGGAGCTGCAGCTCACGGCCCATCATCAAGAGGGCTGGGGAGCTGCCGGTAGTTGAATGCGGCGTCGCCCGGTAGTGAAGCAAGGTGCGAAGCAGCGCGGCTGAGAATGGAAGACCATCTGCCAGGTGTGCTCTGATCCCGTTCTTTAGGGTTTGGTTGAACCTTTCCACCCCCCCATTTGCTTGCGGGTGGTAGAAAGCTGTACGGATGTGTTTAATCCCCCTCCCTTCCACAAAGGTGGCGAACTCAGAGGAGACAAACTGTGGGCCGTTATCCGTAGTGATGGCGTTAGGACTGCCCCACCGAGCAAACAGAGAGGAGAGGAAGTCTGTGACCACCCGAGCCATTACGGACCCTGTGGCGACCACCTCTGGCCATTTTGAATGGAGGTCGTAGGCCACCAGGAGGAAGCGTTGGTGGTGCGGGACGCCATGCAGCTCCCCACAGATGTCCAGCTGCATGTGCTCCCAAGGCGCGCGCGGCCACTGCAAGGGCTGCAGGGGCGGTGGGAGTGGCGGGCCAGTTTTGCCACTGACCAGTAGGGGTGTTGAAAATAATCGTTTCTACGATGCATTGCGATGCGGACGATTCGGTATCGATGCAGTGACGGAAGATAATCGGTTATAGCGTAGTAACGTTGCTTCCTGATTTTCCGGCCGCGGCTTTACTATAACGTTTTTTTTTTTGTGAGGTTGTGACTGGCGAGCATGTCCAGCACCCTCGCCAGGCGTTCGTCATGAACAGCTGGTGTAGCACCATGAACCAGTATGTCGTCCAGGAAGACGACCACGCCCGGGATGCCGGCGAAGATGGTGGACATGATTTTTTAAAAACAGCTGGGGGCCGAGCTGAGGCCAAAAGGCATGCGGGTGTAGCGAAACACTCCGACATGAGTCACGAAAGCTGTAAGGCTGCGGCTGTCAGGGTGCAGCGGAACCTGCAAGTAGCCTTGACGAAGGTCTAGTTTCGTGAACATGGAAGAGCCGTAGAATTGTGCAGCTAGCTCCTCCACTGTGGGCAGCGGATACCTGTCAGGTATCACAGCCTTGTTCACCGGCCTGAGGTCGATGCACGGGCGCAGGCCCCCTGACTTCTTCTTCACCACCACCAGGTTTGAAATCCACAGGGAAGCATCAATGCGTTCGATGATGCCCGCATCCAAGAGTTTTTGCAGCTCGGCGGTGACGTCGTCGCGCAGGGTGAGAGACAGGCGGCGTATGGGCTGAATCACGGGGTGTACCTCAGGCTTGAGGAGGGGCTGGTGGTCAAAGGCGGTGAGGCAGCCCAAACCACTGAACAGGGCAGGCCAGCGCTGATGCCACGGCGAGCCAACAGACAAGATAGCGGCCCCAGAATTGTCCACAAGGGTGAAACCCAACTCACAAAACAAATCAAAACCCATGAGGTTGGCCCCCTGGTGAGACACTTGAAAGGTGAATGCGGGGAGAGCCTTAGTCCCGTAACGCACAGCCAAGGTGATTGTGCCCGCCATTCCATGGATTTTAGAGTGTCCATCCCCGTACAGATCCTCGGCGTCGGCGGTGATTGTTCGGAGCGGAAAGAGACGCCGAACCGTGGAAACATTCAGGAGCGACTTGGAGGCCCCCATATCCAGCAGCAGCGGGAGGCAGACCCCATCCAGCTCCACCGTGCAGCACTTTAGCAGTCGGGAGATGGCGCCCACTGAGTGGATGGTCGTCGGTGCGTGTGGCCCAGGCGTACGTGGAGGTGGGCTGTCGGCTGCAGGAACAGAGCGACAGACCCGTGCAAAATGGTTCTGTCTGCCACAGCGTTGACACCTCTGTCCCTTGGCAGGGCAGTTCGGAGCTCGACTCTGGTGCGATGATGAGCCACAATTACCACAGGGCCGGCGTGCTGCCGTACCCTGGCGTGCTGCAAACTTCACATCAAAGTTGTCCTCAGGGAAAACATCCCCGGGAGGCTCCATGGTTAGCGCCACCGTTTGAGTTAGTAGCATGGGTCTGTGGGAAAAAGAACCGGAGGAGGGAGCTAGCTGGGATGCTAAGGCTGCTGCTGACTCAAGCTGGAAAGCTACCTCCACTGCTCTTGTTAAAGTGAGCTTGTCTTTCATCATTAGCAGCTTTTCTCTGAGCGTCGAGCTGTTAGTGTGTTCCGCCAGCTGATCCCGTATTAGTTCATCCTCCAGCGCCCCGAATTTACAGAGGCTGGCTAGTCCCCTCAGATCAGCCACGTAATAGTGGACGGACTCACCCGCCTGTTGCCGGCGTTGCCGAAAAACAGTCCACCGGAGCATAACATTTTGTGGGGCAGCAAAGTGTCCAGTGAGCAGTGTAACACAGTCCGCATATTTCGGAGCGAGTCCGAGAGTCCGAAAAATCCGCTGTCCCTCGCTGCCTAGTGAGTGTATCAGCAGGGCTTTCTTCCTGTCGTCGTTAGCTTCAGCTAGCCCCGCGGCTACTATGAACGTTTCGAAGGACTCAAGCCAGCGAACCCACGGGATCGGTGGTTCGCCCGGCAGTGCGAGGAATGGGGAGAGAGGTGAGAGTAGAGAATCCATAATCCTCGTCGCCAATGTTGCATCTATAAGACTATGGACTACGACATTTAGGTTGACCGTTTATTGAACATGTTGTTGCATACGCTCCCATGACAACACCACAACAACACAACTGTATCCGGTTCACACATCCCAAAACTCCCGGTGCCATCTTAAAGGCACAGTCACACCTGATGTGACACATACATAACACATGCTGCTAGTTCTCGGGGAACCCTAATTTGACCTGGCAGCGTCAGTCGTTTCTCCAACCCAGTTTAGATTTAACGTATAAAGAGAATAATGCTCAAGCAATATCTACAGTACTCCATGTTACAACCTTCCAAAGGCTGGAACAAACAGGGAGGCCACACAGAGTTTAATGCCAAATATATATTTATTTAACAGATTGTTGAAGAACACCTCTGATGTATAATGTGGTAAGAATCAGACTGTCAGTAGTGTGTGCAGTGTGTGAGTGTGTGGAAGGGTGTTGTAGCATGTTGGAGGGTGCATCAAACCTAACACAGGCTGTAGGCTGAGGTTGGTGCAGCATGCCAGGATCTGAATCAGAGAGATTGATCCTTGCAGCTGGTAAACCTTTATGCCTTCTGGTGGCTCCGCCTCTAGATGGGCGGGCACAAACAGGACGACACTCCCAGTACCTGCCAGAAGACAGCAAGGCAGGGAGCACAGCCAGGCAGAAGGGGGGAGGGGTCGTCACACCCCATCCCTTAAAATGGAGGACCCACTAGGATCCTCCAACCTGAGGCACAAAAACACAACCACCAAACACAATAGACACAACAAAAGTTAACCTTCAAATGTTCGTACAACCTGCAAGCACATCTGTAGCCTCTTGCTCAACCCCTCAGCAACGTTGGTACCTAAGAAGCATTTTAAGAGAGGGCAAAACAGAAAAAACAGACACCCCTGCAGGGAGAAAAACACTAGTTAACCTAGGAGGTTATAGCCCTGGACATGGCATCAGCCACTGTATTATCCACACCTTTGACATGCCTAATGTCCAGATGAAAAGGCTGGAGGAAGAGACACCAACGCATAAGGCGTTGATTTGGATTCTGGAGCGAGTGCAGAAAGGTTAGGGGGTTATGATCTGTATAGACCACCAAGGGCCCAACTCCACTCCCAACATACACCTCAAAATGCTTTAACGCCCAGATGAGTGCCAGTGCCTCCTTTTCAATGATAGAATAGTTTAATTGATGAGAGTTACATTTCTTAGAGAAGAAACTTACCGGGCATTCGGAGCCGCTCTCATCAACCTGCGCGAGTACAGCCCCAGCTCCAACCTTACTAGCATCCACATGAAGAATGAAGGGCTGGTCCATCTGGGGTGCTGCTAGGACAGGAGCCGAGCACAACACGGTTTTCGCAGCCTCAAAAGCCTGTTGACATCGAGGAGACCATTCAAACTTGACCTTAGGACTGAGAAGAGAGGTGAGTGGCGCAACCACCGTAGAGAAATTCTGACAGAACCCACGATAGTACCCCACCATGACCAGAAAACGAGAGAGTTCTTTTCTGGTTGTGGGAACAGGGAACCGGTCAATTGCCAGCAACTGACAAGTGTTGCAAGTTTTAATGAAAGCAGCAATGTCTTTCTTCAGAAGTGGCCAGTAAAAATAACGGCCAACCCGATTATATGTTTTCTTCACACCGAGATGACCTGCAATGCCGTCATGAGCAGTCTGAAGCACAGTGAGTCTTAACTTACTGGGTAACACAACTTGCACAACTTCCTCACCCATAAAACAATCTCCCTGGGGAACCCACTTTCTCACCAACAAACCGTCCTGGAGAAAATAACCACGGGCTGCACTTCTGAACTCCTCATCCGGTAGAACTTGGCTGTACAGAGCCTGCAGGGTGGGATCGTTATTTTGCTCTTTCCCAAGGTCACTACAAGACAAAGGCAAAGGAAAGGTAGGCACAGGAAATACAGATTGTTTTTTCTTATCTTTTGTAAGGTCACAAACAATACGGCTGGCAGCACGTGTTACTGCGCCGCTGGCAGGCATCACAGAAGTGGTTTTGGGGAACTTGGCACCTTCTACCTGGGAGATTGGAGACTCAGGCCATACCCGATCACCAGCCAGGTCATTTCCCAAGATGATCTGTATGCCCCCCATAGGCAGAGAAGGACGCACTCCCATGACCACTTCCCCTTGCAGCAGACTGGAGACTAATGTTAGTTTATGCTGTGGAGCAGAGAAGACGGTTAATCCCATCCCCCGGACCTCAACACTGGAACCGGTGTCTGTTTTAGGAGAGAAAGGTAACACAGAACCAACAATAAACGAGTCCAACGCCCCTGAGTCCCTTAATATCTTTACCGGTACTTTCTCTTTACTCCCGACCAGTGAAACAAAACCATCAGACACAAAAGCTTTATAACCAGGGTCTATCTCCTCATGTTCACTGACAAGAGCCTGAATTACCGATTCAGATAAGGAGGACTGAGTGTGTTTCCGCACAGCCACAATGACATTTTCCCTTTCTACTGCACGTAACGATGCTACAGCCCCAGACGCTTTTGCCGACACAGGCGCTCACAGCCCACTTCAGAATGAGAATCAGATTCCTTTATTAGCGAGGACATTTTCAGTGTTACAGTGGCATATAAAAGAAGGTATGAATGAAAAAGAGAAGCACACATTAGAGCTGCTGAATTAATCGTATTTTAATCGCAAGTACGATTATGGCTTGCAACGATTACGAAAACAACGTAATCGAAATAAAACGATTATTTTTTATTATTATTATTACTTTTTTTTTTTTCAAATACATTTTTTTTTATTGGTTTTTCAGTTGAATTATACTTAAAGTTCAGGGTAATCAACTGTTAAAAACATACTGCTTAAAATGTTTTTCTCCAATAAATTGATGTTTTCAAAGTAAATGGATAATCGTTTTTAATAATTGTGATATCAATTATTGACCCAAATAATCGAGATTATGATTTTTGCCATAATAGAGCAGCCCTAGCACACATTATTAATACAAATATAAATAAAGACCAACAAGTACACACCCGTGGCTAAACAATGGAGTATTAGCAATTTAAGTAAAACTAAGTGACTTAAATAGCATATCAAAGTATTATGAATTAAAAATATATATGTTTTGGGATAATTATAAAAATATGGATGTTATACATTAAAGTGATTATAGCGCTATACAATTTCAAATAAGTATTTATATTACACATTGCAGGTTTATTGCAGTCTGTTATGTGTGTGTGTGTGTGTGTGGGGGGGGGTGTAGAGTCGGACTGCTGCAGGAAGGAAGCCTCTCCGCTCACACAGGGTTCAAATATGGACGGAAAGAGCAGGTTCGTGTAACACAGGCGTTTATTAGCTCCAAACAAAAGTATCCATGGATCTCCAACGTTGCCCGTGTGGCAACCTTCACAGGTCCTTTTGCCACCTTCCAGGATCCCGCCTACTGCAAAAACAGCCCAGAACCAGGTTACGACATGCTTTTATGCCGGCACTGATTACCTGATTCCGATCAGCTGTCTGGCCTCCGGCCGAGCCACTCCCTTCACTCCAGCAGCCGGCGCCCTAACCACACCCCGCTGCCACATACCTAGTGCTGCGTACCTGGACTCACATTCAGGTTCAGGTCCGGACTCAAGTCCAGAGGTTCAGGTTCAGGTCCGGACTTATAAGTCCGGACCTGAACCCATGGCTTGTGTCAAGTTGTGTGAGTAACTAAAGTGAACTTATTGTGAGCTAATTATCAATTGAAAATTAACTCATAATCAACTCAAATTCAAATTCGTCAGGTTTATTGTGCTCCCTTCCAACTTGTGTCTACATTTCTCTACAAAGTACAAATGTGCCACTTAGTCTACAAATGACTTATGACAGCAACTACAGTGAACTACTACAAAGTTCAAACATGTATTTCATTTACCAAACTAAAGTAACCAAACAGTCCCTGAGCTGACTAAGCCTAAATCCCTAAAACGTTGCTGAAAGGTAGAGTGTAGAGTAGACTATACGCATTACACTGTTACACACCTACTATACAGTATAGCCTACACTGTAGTGACTGTACAGTCAGAGTGTCTGTACTGTCCTGTGTCTGTACTGTCTGTGCACCATGTATTTTCTACAATCTACATGTGTACATTATACAGTACATACTACATACATAGTGATGTACATACATACTGTTAGAAATTAAAATCAATGTTGATATGGCGTAATTTTGAATTAAATACACTAATTTAAATCAGTTTTATTCTGAAAAAACCGGAAGTTCACACTATTAACTTAATACTTTTATTCTGAAAATTCTTCACTTCCGGTTAGCATTAGCATGTGCCGAAATTCTACATCTTCAAACCGTGAATCGAAGGTGAAATGACATGTGATGTTGTACACTGAGCACACTGGGATTAGCACTAATTTATTGACGCTGAATAACGTTTATCAGGGAATGTTTAAATAACCACAGACACCAGAATATACGTAAGTGCTAGTTTTTGTGCGAGTCCAAGTACCGGTTCCCGACGTTCCGGTTTTAACCGGACTTGTACCGAAACTTTTTACAAGTCCAGTACCGGTTCGGCGTACCGGTACGCAGCACTACACATACCCCCACCGCCCGACTCAGGCCGGGATCCCGCCGGCCGCAAGCTGACTCTTCCCCCCCCCCCCCTCCCCTCCGCTGAGCGAGAGAGGAAATCGGCCAGGACCATCCGGTTGAAGTGGCCGAGCCACTCCCTTCACTCCAGCAGCCGGCGCCCTAACCACACCCCGCTGCCACAATAAGGTGTTTGGAAAGTCATTTCTCAACATGCAGCCTCACTGGTAAAATGTCACAGTAGTAAATGGGGGAGGAATTATATTGAAATGGATATTTTGGCCGTATGAGTCAAAGCCGTCTCCCCCTGCCTCATTAAAAGTGTTGTCCAGTCATCAGAGGTAAACCCGGGGAGATCAATAATGGCGACTCAGCACGATTACAGGAGAGCCGGCCCACATGTTTCATCCCTGGGAGTCCCAGGCCTCAGCCGCAGGTAATTGGGGGTGCTGGTTGTGGACAGGATGTGTATTTGTGAGCTCACACCTCTCTGCACCAATTAGATGGGATGGGAGTGTGGCGCTTTGATGTGCCGGGCTTTGATTGGCAGCGATTCCAACTCGAGGCGCTCATTATTTTCAGCAGGAAGTGGATCAGAATAATCTCACACACATTCAATTTCATTCATTCAATAGCCACCGCAGCCCCCTAATTTCCCATGGGTGTTATTTCTGCTGCTGTAAACCGGTTATCATTCAAGGGATGATGTGAAACAGAACACGTCGCAAGAGAAGAAAATGTATTTCTGCCCAGAGAGGACAAGAAGAGCTAGGCTTCTCTCTGACAGATTTCATTTATTTCTGTAAGGAGACAAGTTGATGTTCAAATGCACACATGAGCTTTCACTTCTTTAAATAGCCGGGTTGTGTCAGAATAGACGTGATTATAATTGCAAATATACAGCATGCTTTCCCACTTCCTGACAGTTATGTAAATCCAGTTTATTTTCCTCTAGTATGTGGAAAAAACAAGGTTTGCTTTGTAATCAGAAGGTCAGTCACTGCTGTGGATGTTGACAACAACCAAAGCTATCAGTGGTCCTTCTGTTTGCCTCTGTGTGGTCCTGTGTTGAGCCGGGACCACCCAGAGGGCCTCACAGGTTTAGGTTGCGGCCACACGAGGACGAAAACGGTCGTTTGCGTTATTGTTTAGTGTCATATAGACCGTTCGGCCACACGAGGACGACCGAATACGGCACTAAACGACTGAGGAAACGATAACGGGTCCCAAGGTGGATAGAACGGCATACGCAACGCTCTGGGGGGTCCAACGGCTCTGTGTGTACACCCTATACGATCATTTTCTGATAATGATGAGGCAATAGCCCCGCCTCTCCCCACTCTGCTGCTCACCCCCGCGTCAAAGTAAACTTCACACTGAATTCAGATTATTTATCTTTCTCTGGATATGGACCTAAACGCGAGTGAAGTCTAATCTGACAGGACGGAGACATGCAGCTCTGCTCACCTGCAGCTCCTCCCGCTGCAGCAAAACACACACTTCAATCAGATCATCACCCTTAGCTATTTTAATTACCTCTCAAACTACCTAAACTAGTTATAAATATGTTTATTTTTACTGTCGGCCGGGTCACTCATTACTGGATCAGCTGCTGCATGAGACAGACACTGACGCTGTCCGAAGAGAGGGAGGAAAAAGAGAGGCTCCGTGTATTTTATTATTATATTATATAGAGTCTTTATTCATTTGTTTTAAAGCTCAATAAATAACAAAGAAGACCTTTGAGCGGCACTTTTATCATTTTGTCCGGAAGATTTAAACTTTAATACACGTTGACTGGCGAAAAACTCTGCCCGGTTCCCTCGGCCCCCACCGCGGAGAATAAACAGAAGGGCAACCATGACAACCATGTTTCTTCGCTGCTTTTGCGGAGGAAGTTACAGCGCCACGTACAGGCTCGGCATATGTACTGCAGCTTCTCCAGCGGTTGGAGCTAAACGGAGCGGTCTCCTGTGGACAGACACTATCCGGATAACTATTGCGTGTGGACGGAAGCTTGTTTGCGATTGCGTTTGCGTTAATCCTATGCGTTTAGCCGTTTTCATCCTCGTGGGGCCGCAGCCTCAGTCCCAGCTTGGCTAAGTTGTGGAGAGGTCTGATTTATTTTCATTAGCATCTATTATAATGGGTTGATCGATTGTTACCTGCCTTCCTGTGATTGCACATGCCTCCTCACAACTTTAACTCATTCTGCCTTTCCTTGTTTTTTATTTGCTTGTTTTTTAAGCCTGCTTACTCTTTCAAAGGTGGTTTTAAGGCGATGCCTAAATCACTGTCCCAAGTTCCAGTCTTGACGTTGTACCTTTAAGGCAACTTGAATGGCCTGCATACAGGATGTGCTGATGAATCGAAGTAAACCTTGCAAAAATATTATGTTTGAGACTGCATTTAGCTCAAATGAAAGAGGACCTTTCATGCTTTTTGTAGTGTTCCCTTTCATGTCGTTTGTTACGTTTTTGTGCATATAAATGGTCTACAAAGGCTAACATCCCTGGGAGTTTCTTCCCCCCCCCCCTGCCTGAAATACCTCTATTTGACTCCTTTGTTTACTACAATGGGTACACAGGCCAGGCAGGACTAACTAGCATACTGTATGGAGAACATTGAAGACTAGAAGGGGTTCCGCTGTGTGGAAGAAATGGACGTGTTTTCTTCATTACATTTTGAATGTGATAGATTATGGTTTCTAGAAGGAAAATGTATGTTGCATATCTCAAAATATATATTCAAAACAGCAAGGGTATATTAATAGCAAGAAATGTAATACAATCAACAGGGATTTCAAGCATTATTTATTAACATACAAAATGCTTAAAATGCTTTTAATAATTTAGTCTCTTCAGTCTGTTGATGAGCCTAGTATTAAGTCTTGTAGAACTCAAACGAGTAAAGATTCAGCCACTATGTTGCATATGTCTTGCCACATTTGTTCTAAAACAGATGTTGGCAGACTGCTCAGGTAAAATAACTGAGTGATCAATCAATTACATTAAATTCGAAGGACTCAAGCCAGCGAACCCACGGGAAATTCAGCACTTTAAGGATGCTTCATTGGGTGACGAAACACCAATAAGCTTCATGGCCGAGTTAAAATGCAACAATGTCGACATGTGCAGATCAAATGTATGTTTGATATACAAGAGTGAAGTGAGGTATGTGACATTAGCTCACATGAACAGAAATAGCAGCAGCTATCCTCCTGGCTTTAATAACGCAGCATGTCCTTCAGATTTTATGGTTACCCAAATGGGTGTTAAAAGTTGAAACTGTGACCTTCACATTGTGCTAGCATAATCCCTGCACACACACTCAGCCTTGGGTTTCAGAGTCCACAATGGGAAAGCACTTAGCAAGAATCACAGCACAGGCTGCTCAGGGGAAGCTGGACCTGAGTAGAATGAAATATACCTTGTGGTCCGTTCTTTTAAACACGCAGGAGGTATAAATGCTGCGTTTACGTATGACCTCCATGTCTGACTCGTCTTGTGTACATGAATCACAGATTGTTGCTTGCTCTGCACCTGACACTTTCCGCACTTTGTAATAAAAAAGACTTATATGATGCAAAAGCTGCATCTTGCCAAGAAAGGAAAACACTGCTTTCTCCCTTGAGAGAATAGTCAGAGACTCTGCAGGAAGTTAAAAAATACAATGACTCCACAGCCTCAGTGTTTTACATTGATCCTGACTCTGATCTGTTATTGGCTGAAAGATGTGTCACTCTGCTGCGTACAAAGTTTAACAGAATATGTGCCACTTATAATATAACCATTCTCCAGTACAGTCAGCTCTTCTATAAAGAGACATTCATAACTTCCTGAATGATACAAAGAATTATTTGCAGTTTCTTCTCTGTCTCCAGAGACAACAAGCTTCTGAAGCAACGTTTTTTTCTACATGCACTCTCAGTGAAACAGCTCTGGTTCAGAGGACCCTCTGAGAGGCAGCCTGGTGGAACAGTGCTGTGAGATGGTGAGCATCAGGGGAGGGTCTCAGGATAGAATGACATTTGAGGCCAAGCTGTATTTGGAGTTCACCCTTTCACAGCATGTGGTGGATTAATAATTGTCTCTGGAATAATCTTTGGCCTGGACCAGTAACTTTGTAAAATATCTGCTAGTTGCCTGGCAACCTCACAGGGATGTGGTGTTTTTACATTTTGGTTATGGTACAGATTGAAAAAATACTTGTTATAGAACAGGGATTTTTGGACCTTTGGACAGAGACAGGCTAGCTGTGTAGCGCTGTTTCCAGTCTTAATGTTAAACTTAAGTTAAACAAGTGCAAACCACAGACTGTCTGTGTCATGGCGAATTGTACTTTCTTGATTATTTCTAGTCTTTGAATTTGTATTGTATTGTACATTGCCTTGTCTTCTTATGCTGCTGTAACACAAACATTTCCCAACTTGGGAATCTTATCTTATCTTATCTTACAGTCGCTGGTTTATTTATGTCTGTATAGGCCGTTGTTGTGAGTGTGGACGGTCGGAGCATATACAACGTTAGCTTTGCCGATCTCCATTCAGAAAACACACATTTTAAAAGGTTTTTCGCCTGCCGTCTCTCTGCAGACTTGTCAAAGCATTAATTCATGGTTTTTACTAACCGGTATCAGTATGTTGTTACTTCGGCATCATTTTGAAACGTGTATTAAAATTAAATCACGGTAAAATATGTTCATTTTGTTGTAGTTGTAGCCCCCTTGCCGTCACTAGTTTAGCATATTCAGCCCGGTTGTTGGCCCGGTAAGAACCTCGATTTTGGAGGGCCAGAAAAAAGGTGAAAAAGTAGCCCTGAGCCGGAACTAGCTCTAGTGGAAAAGCAAAAAAAAGCGGGCCGGGTTTGGCACGGCACGCTTAAACCGTGCTACGCGCTGCAGTGGAAATGCGCCATTAGTTAATTTTCCCTACTGAACTGAAAATAGAAAACTTCAAAACCACGCTTGAGGTTCGTCTGAACTTGACATGCATATATATTTATTCATATATTATACAGAGAGAGCTGTGGTTCGCCTTTTCTCTGTTCTCAGCACACACAAATAATGAGTTTATAACATTAGTTATGGACAGTGGCGACTGGTCATTAGGGGCAGGTGGCACAGCCCCACCTAGTGTCAGCAGAAAGTATTAAAATAATGATTACAACAAAATGCAAAAAATAAATTAAAATATATATAAAATATATTATAAGATCATGTTTAATCATCTGATTAGTCTGTACATTGCTGTTTTAGTATGTGTTCTTCTAATTAGTGTCTACAGTGTGTGCCTATTGAGCTGTTGGTTTAGCCATGTGGGACAAAACCCGATCCTGCCCCTCCCTCTCACTGTCTAAGTGAACGGTGACTGTAAAAACTACACTGCACATGCTCAGAGTATTTTCCTATTTAATGTGTGTGGCAAAAAATAATAACCATAGGGGCATGTGCTGCCATCCCCACCATACGCCATCTCACATCATTCAGGGCTGATTGGCTGTAAGTACGTGTGCCGCTAAAAGTGTGGTGTGTGAAGAGCAGGTGAAGAGGAGGAGAGAGACGCGTCCTAAAACCAGGAAGTAAGCTGCGCAATGAGCTTTCTCCATAGGATTTTAGAAAATAGCTCAAAATAAGATCTGTGGGAAACGTAGCTGTTAGATAAATGTACGTTTTGTTCAGCCGGATAATATCCACATGTCTACCATACTTTTATAATTTTCGAATCATAAATCCATCATTTAGATTTATGATAGAATTTTGAAACTACAAGAAGATAAGGAGGACTTTTACAAAAAAGTAATAGAGATTTTTGTCCAGAAGGATAGGCAAATGGACTTCATCTTCAAGTCAAGGTAAGACCACAATTGTATTGAAAATGGGATCTTACTAAGAGAGAACAATTCAATATTTAAATGATAAAATTACATTTTTTGGGTATCCTTCTGTTGAACTGTCTGTTTAAAATTAATTGAAGCATCAGACTAAAGAGGCTTTTGAAAATAATATTATATTTTGATTTAGGTCAAAATATAATATTTGTAAACCTGAAGAGTCAGTGCCTCACCAGCCATGAACCTCACTGCATAGACATCTAAGTTTGTTGTGCCCCACCACTTTTGTACATATAGAAACGCCACTGGTTATGGATCAGGTGTTCTGTTACAGAGAGGTAAAGTAGGGATGGTTCTTACTGATCTCCAGTCAGTGCAGTCATGGAGCTGGTATTCCTCCACCTTGCCTTTTCACCGCCATGCATGGTGAATATCTGTGCTGGTATTCGAGAGCAACTTTGGTTGAAAGTTGGTCAATTGATTAATCATGACAGAACGCATTAACTTTGACTGCCCTAATATGTATATATTTGGCAACTTTATTACAATCAAAAGAGCATTTAGCTTTAGAGCAGGTTAAAAATTGTATGTTTTTAGAAAATTGGGTTTTGTTAAATAACAGTGTTTTGGACGGAGTCATTTAGAGACCAACTGGATCTATTTTAAAAGTTGTTGTCCCCATTAGTCACTTCAACACAAACAAAGAGGAAAATAGAGTCCTGGTAGAGAAATACTGATTCCCTTTTATTTAGCACCTCTTCAAGAAATCCTTTATATTGATGTACACACTGAAAACAGCAGCAGATATATCTTAGTCAACCTTAATTATGTCAGCTTTAACAGAGGTATAACAGGGAAGAAATTAGCACAACATTATTATGGTGATTGGCCATTTAAAAGACAATATAATTTGAGTCTATAGCAGGGGCGGGCAATTAATTTTTACAAGGGGCCACATCAGAAACGCGAGCTGTGTTGGGGGACCGAATCAAAATAAGTTGAACTTAATTCTGCTCAATTTACATTTTCTCCCATTGTAGAATGCAGTACATTACATATTTGTATGAGCTGTTACTGGCAATAAAAAGAAAAATAATGTTCCCTTACAATAAATATATGAAATTGTGGAGTGGGTGAAATAGGAAAATACTCCTATAGAAGTAATAAACAGTAAAAACAATAATTGAATCAGTATTTAATTACATTTTTAACACGTTAATCTTCACAAACCAATACTGAAAAGGTGTTTTACAGTATGTTAAAGATAAGAAATTAATCAACTTCATACAAAAAGAAATGAGTGCTTTTGATGTTTTTCAGTTCATTTTACTTGTTCAGTGAGAAAAATCCAGTCTGTCTTGGGCTTGAACAAGTGCACGGAAATCTGGTTCAATAGAGGCTTCTCAATTATTAAATTTCCCCTCCTCGACTCCTCGGTCCTCCGGTAGTGACCTGGAAATGAATTTCAGCGCGCCATGTTGAAGGACATCTAACTTCTCTAAATGCACATCGAGGATCGAGCGTCGAGGAGGCTCTCTGGAGGAGCTCTAACCAAGGATACACTGATGGGTCCTCCGCGGATGCATTTCCAGGAACAGTGGAGGCGGCCGGACTCATCTCAGCCAATGACAACTCTGCATGCATCCCCTGGATATTATTTTAGAAACTGCTCTCATCGCTACGCGATGTTTCCAGAGAGAACAGCTGTGAGGTCCGTGCAGAAAGCAGAGCAGTGTGTAAAATATATATCACTCAGTATAACAGGCCTACTCTCTTTATTTGCTTTAGTTTAGTAGATAACTACAAACAAAGAGTCGATATTTTTCTAAGACCATTTAGTGCTTCACATAATAAAATACACAACGGCTGTAGCCTGATTATGCTTTAGGAGCTGTAGGTGTGTGTGGTACAGTGTGTAGGTGTGTGTGTTGTACAGTGTGTAGGTGTGTGTTGTACAGTGTGTAGGTGTGTGTGTTGTACAGTGTGTAGAAGCGGCGGACAGACGGGTCTCAGTTGGTTTGGTGTCCTCTGCTTACTTTTAATACTTGTAAATACAACTTTTGGCCGTAATTTCAATTCCCCATTTCAGCGACCAGAGAGAGGGGGGGGGAATATATCCAGTCTCTGATTGTGTTACGTTATTATGAGAGTGCTCTCATACTTGTTTGATTCTGAAATTGTATATATTTATATAAATATATATACGTGTGTGTGTGTCCGCATCTGTAGCCTGTTATTGTCTCATTATACCGCACTGTGAATGAATTAAAAGTAAATATATAAGTGGTCATGAACACATCTGTCCATCAGACAGAGGGCTGCTGTCCCTCCTGTCATCATTAATGGACATCTCTTTAAAATGACCGCTCAGAGGAGAGGAGTTCTCATTTCTCTAACCGCATGCTGCTTCCCCTCCTCTCTCCTCTGTACCCCTCCTCAGTCCTCCGCTCGCATCTCCTGTGGGCGGGACTAAGTCTCGAGGTTAGGAGTCGAGGAGGGGAGTCGAGGAGGGGACATTTAAGAATTGAGAAGCCTCTAGTGTCTGAGGTGGATATGCGAAGGACAGCTGAGAGGTGATCATCAGTGATAGTATAGTATTTTCCAGTCACATCTACAGATGTAGCACTCTAGAATGGACTCCACCCAGCGGATTCCAACCAAAAACCCAGCGGATCCCAGTGGCTGGGATTTTAAAGCCCTCCCACTATTTCCTGAGAGGGCGTTGCCAGATTTCCCCATTTGTTCAATTTCAGGATTTAACCATGAGATGGCGCTTCATTCACAAATACACAAAGACAACTGGGTGTTATAGGCCTTAGTTTGTTTGCAATGTTTGCAGCTCTGCAGTTGTGTTTGCTGAATACTGTAGCATTTAATCACTTATTTGTTATGGTTTTCACAGGCTACTATAACGAAAAAACATCAATATTTTAGATCAAATAAAGTATATCTAATCTTATTATCTTAATTGTAATTCAATAATATATAGTCTTTGTAAGGGAAACTTCTGTAGCAATGGAGAGTCATGACTCAGAGAGACACGAGGAGAGTTGGAGCTTTGATGTCAAACACTGGTAGTTTATTACAAGTATCGGCCGGAGAATTCATATCACAAGTCACAGCAGCCAGAGGTTCTGACTGCACGGGTGCGCTGCCACATCAATTCTGACCAGCCTCTCTCTTGATAGACCTTTTAACTAGTTTACAGAGAGTTAATCAACAACTGGGAACACTGGAGATATCCCCAACATCTGGAGACACTGAATCACTTACCTGACTCTTAGGCTCTGTGACCGAGAGTTGAACGGTCATAAAACTGAGAATGAGTGCAGCAGCACATTCTTTAAGGCGAGACACCCCAGGTGAATAGGGTAATTTTTTTAACTTAAGGGTATCAGCTAGACATTTCTCCAGTTAATTACTTACAATAAGGCAATTGTCTTTTGTATTAAAAGTTTTCTGAAATAGCATGTTTAAATATGCAAATTATCCATTATCTCATTAAATATGCACATATTTGAACACATTTCAGGAATCAAAATTACATTACATTACATTACATTTAGCTGACGCTTTTATCCAAAGCGACTTACAATAAGTACATTCGACCAGGAAGACACAACCTTGAAGAAAACAGAATCATATAAGTACATCAGGTTTCATAGAGCCAAGCATTTCAAGTGCTACTCAACTGGCTATAGATAAGCCAGTCCTTTATTAGTATATAAGTGCTCTGTTAGCAGTTCTTTGTTAGTAAATCGCTCGAGGTGGAGTCGAAAGAGATGAGTTTTCAGTCTGCGCCGGAAGGTGTGTAAGCTTTCTGCCGTCCTGATGTCAATGGGGAGCTCATTCCACCATTTTGGAGCCAGGATAGCAAACCCACGTGTTTTTGCTGATGGGAACTTGGGTCACCCTCGCAGCGATGGTGCAGCGAGTCGTTTGGCTGATGCAGAGCGTAGTGCACACACTGGGGTGTACAGTTTAACCATATCCTGGATGTAGGAGGGGCCAGATCCATTCGCAGCATGGTACGTAAGTACCAGTGTCTTGAAGTGAATTCTAGCAGTTACCGGAAGCCAGTGAAGGGAGCGGAGGAGCGGAGTGGTGTGGGAAAATTTAGGAAGGTTGAAGACCAGACGAGCCGCTGCATTCTGGATGAGCTGCAGAGGTCGGATGGCACATGCAGGTAGACCAGCCAGGAGGTTGTTGCAGTAGTCTAGGCGTGAGGTGGCGAAAGCCTGGACCAGAAGCTGCGTGGCTTTCTGGGTCAGCTGGGGATGTATCTTCCTGATGTTGTAAAGCGTGTATCTGCAGCAACGGGTTGTAGCAGCGATGTTTGCAGTGAAGGACAGTTTGTTATAGGGCTGTGCAATTAATCGTATTTTAATCGCGATTACGATTATGGCTTGCGACGATTATGAAAACAGCATAATTGACAAAATATGATTATTTTTGCTGGGTGCGCTTTCGCCCCTCCCTAAAAGCCCACTCGGCCACGTGGGAGTGACATGTGTTGTGAGTGTTCAGCGTGAGCGAAGATGTCAAAACAAGAGCAGCAACTCGTTAAAAAGAAGGGTAAAACTATTTCCACTATTTGCAAGTACTTTGCCATTACATTTCACATCGCTAAAGATATGTGCCCAGTTAGCACTGTTAGCAACCAGGGCTTTAAGCAACTTGTCAACACGTTGGACAAGCGTTACGCGATGCCGTCTCGGTATTATTTAAGCAGGTCTGCGCTGCCTGCACTATATGACAAATGCCGTGGGGAAGTTGAGAGAGATGTGGCTTCAGCTGACTACTTTGCCACCACAACAGACCTATGGTCTAGCCCAGGGGTGCCCAACCAGTCGATCGCGAGATGTGTCTAAAATAGAACAACAATATTCTGTTTAATCGTTAATGTCCATAACATAATCTTCCTGTGCCAGAATAATGCACTTGAACGCATCAAAGCTTTGTGATGGGCCGGCGTCACCCCATGTGTCGGGGCGTGGCTGAGGGTCTTCAGTACAGGTGGCAATATTGTCACCTGCCTGCGCTCATCTCTGAAACCAGACCATGTAAACAGGCTGTTGTTTCTTGCAAACAATCTTTAAGAGATGACATGAGCAGCCCTACCAGCATTTGCCATGGTGGCCAAAACATTTTTATTTGGTCTTAAATTGTAGTTCAACATTTATTTCCTGTTACTTCTGGACCATGAAGGTTGGCCAGCCTTCAACTGAGTGGAATATGTTGAATATGTTTTACCAAAATGTTGGCTATATGTTAAGGAGTTTTCAGTAGGTTGTGACAGTGCACTGCAACATATTTGATTTAATTTATTTTGGTCTAATTTATTTTTATTTATCATATTAATAATATATGTTTAGTATGGTTTTGGAAGTGCGGTCCAACATATTTGTTGATCTTGTTTATTGGTAAAATATTATTTGTTTTAAAGTTCAATAAATGGTCAATGAATAATCGTCAAAATAATCGTGATATCAATTATTGACCCAAATAATCGTGATTATGATTTTTGCCATAATCGCACAGCCCTAGTTTGTTATCTAGGATCACACCCAGATTCCTTGCAGTCTGGGTCGGGGAAACAACAGAGGTGCCGATGTTGATCAAGTCAAGGTCAGGTCAAGAGTGGGACAATCTTTTCCCGGAAGGAAAAGCAGTTCAGTCTTGTCAAGGTTGAGCTTGAGGTGATGAGCGGACATCCACTGAGAGATGTCAGCTAAACAAGCAGAGATGCGTGCAACGACCTGGGTCTCTGAGTGGGGAAAGGACAGAATTAATTGGGTGTCGTCAGCGTAGCAGTGGTATGAAAAACCATGCGGGCTAATGACAGATCCGAGCGAGTTTGCGTACAGGGAGAAGAGGAGGGGACCAAGAACAGAGCCCTGAGGGACCCCTGTAGTTAATTGACAAGGGTCGGACTCAGACCCTCTCCAAGTTACCCTGTAGGTACGGTCTTTGAGGTATGAGGTGAGGAGGGAAAGTGCAGAGCCTGAAACTCCAAGTTCTTGGAGAGTGCGAAGGAGGATCTGATGGTTCACCGTGTTGAATGCAGCAGACAGGTCCAAAAGGATGATGACAGAGGAGAGGGAGGCTGCTTTGGCAGTGTGCAGTTCCTCAGTGACAGCAAGGAGGGCAGTTTCTGTGGAGTGACCTGCCTTGAAACCAGACTGGTGCGGATCCAGAAGGTTGTTCTGATGGAGATAACAGGAGAGTTGTTTAAAGACAGCGCGTTCAAGTGTTTTAGGCAGGAACGGGAGGAGAGAGACAGGCCTGTAGTTTATAACATCAGATGGGTTGAGAGTGGGTTTATTTAGGAGAGGGTTTAGTCTTGCCTCCTTGAGACTGTTTGGAAAGTGACCAGAAGTTAGAGAAGTGTTGATGAAATGGGTGAGAAACAGTAGAATATCAGGAGCGATAGTCTGAAGGAGGTTTGAAGGGATAGGGTCCAGAGGACAGGTGGTAGGGCGGGCAGAGGTAATGAGGGTAAGAACCTCACTTGGCGAGAGAGGGGAAAAGGAGGTTATTGTGCGGGTGGAAGGAGGGTCTGGTGACCCATCAGTGAGTAAAGGTGAGTCAGAAAAAGAAGAGCGAATATCATCAACCTTTTTTTCAAAGTGGTTAACAAAGTCGCTTGACAGAAGTGAGGAGGGGGGAGGGGCTTTGGGAGGGTCCAAGAGGGTGGATAAGATGGAAAATAGTTTTTAGGATTGGAATAGGAAGATTGGATCTTATCTTGAAAGAAAGTGCTTTTTGCCTGAAAGATCGAAGCAGAGAAAGAGGAGAGGAGAGCCTGATAGGTTAGGAGGTTGTCGCGGTGTTTGGATTTCCACCGTTTCCGCTCTGCTGCCCTAAGGACGGTTCTATTAACACGCAGTGCGTCATTTAGCCAGGGAGCAGGAGGGGACTGACGAGCCTGCCGAGATGTGAGAGGACAGAGAGAGTCCAGAGAGGATGAGAGAGTAGAGAGGAGAGTTTCTGCAGCAGAGTTTGGAGGCAGCAATTGGAACGAGTCAGAGGAAGGGAGGGCTGAGAGCACCGATGAGGCAAAGGTAGAGGGGGAGAGGGAACGGAGATTACGGCGGACAGGTGCAGGATGAGAAGAGATTAGTTTGTTATGTTTGGAAAGGGGTAGAGAGAATGACATGAAGAAGTGATCGGAGGTGTGGAGCGGGTTTACAGAGAGGTTAGAAGTAGTGCAGTTCCTTGATAATATGAGATCAAGGACATTGCCAGCTTTATGAGTTGGTGGGGACGGAGACAGTGAGAAAGCAAAGGTGGTTAACCTGTTAAGCCCTGGTTTTTATTCACGACACTGTGTCTCAGGGCATCTTATTATTTAAAAACCTATCAATGTGTTATACCAGATTAACGAGAAGAATCTCAGCTAACTGACGATACGAACCATTTTTACCGAAACAAAACACAAGTCTCACAAGAAGCGTTAGCATTAGCCCTTAGCTAAAACGGGCAGATGCTACTTCCGGTACTAACTAGCAAAAACAATCTTTAAAACTTATTATTCCCCGCACAAACTACACATCATCTGAAAGCTGATACTCCACAGATTATTTTGTTATAAGTATCATCACTGTAGGACACAAACTCACTGAGCTAGCACCCAGAACAGAGAAGAAAAAAAACAACAGTTTTCAAAACCATAACAATAATTATGTCTTACCGTTGCTGTTTTGTGATCAAAGCTCTTGTTCAAGGGAATACAAACGTTGCTTAAGGTTAATCCAATGTCTCTTAGTCACTTTAGAATTGTTCCTGATAATCTATCATTACATTCATGGCAGCAGAGTAGGTACAAAGTTTCGCAGTCCCGAGCTAATCCTGTCTCACGTGCTGTTTACGCAAACCTCTCTCTACTTGACGTAAGTGTTTAGCGGGACTTACTAACTGTCACTCTATTATATTGGCTCTAACGGTTCAGAAAAGGTGTCAATCACCCAAATCGACCAATGGGTTCCAAATATATGATCCTGCGTAGTATAAACTACGCCCGCTCCGGCTCCATAACGCATTACGCAGCCAGAAGGGAGAGCTTCACCACCGAGCAGGTGCTAGAGATGCTAGCTGACGATAGCTATGATCATACCAGATGACTCTTCGTCGGATGATGAAGATCTCCTCCAGCCAGACCTGGTTCCGGACAGTAGTGACTCGGATGTTGAACTTCCACCACGGGAAAGGTATGTAATCTCTCTGTTTTTATATATTACTTATGTGTTTGGTGGAACTGCGTAACAGTGCTAGCTTAGCCAATAAGCTACAGGAATGATTAGGCAAAATGCTAAATAGTGTTACTTATCTTTTTGGAGTTACATGTTCTAAATGAATGGCCAGTGAATGAATATATATATGTGTTTACTTATTTATTTGGTGTAATATTATTCATTTATAGTCCAATATTATCCTTTTTATATATCACTTTTGTGTTTGGTGGAACTGCATCACAGTATTAGCTTAGCCAAGAAGCTACAGGAATGATTAGGCAAAATGCTAAATAGTGTTACTTGTCTTTTTGGAGTTACATTTTCTAAATGAATGGCCAGTGAATGAATATACATGTGTTTACTTATTTATTTGGTGTAATATTATTCATTTATCGTCCAATATTATCCTATAAGTATAAGCCAGTGAATTAATCTAATCTCTTTGTTTTTCCACATTTGTTAGATGAGGAGTGACCCCAGCAGGACAAAGCCACACACCCAGAAGAGTTTCAGTGAGCAGCTTGCTGCAGAATTGTTGGAGTTTGCTGAAGGCCCTGCTGAAGGCCCTGCACCTCCACCACCCCCTCCTCCACCACTCACATGCATGCCCGAGTAATATTGGGAAGATGCCACCAAGGTCAGGAAGAACTGCAGGAGGTGCCTAGATGCTGGACTCAAAAGGGTGAAGAGAAGACACCTGTGTACTGAAGGAAGTGCCAGGTCCCTCTGTGCTTCACTGTCAAAAATAACTGTTTCAGGGAGTGGCACAACCTAAATACTGGAACATTCAGGTAGGTATAAAGTTCAGGTAGGTATAACATTTTGTGAGTGTTTATTTAAAAAAAACTTGTTTTTATATACCTAGTGTGATTTTATTGTATAGTGTGTTGGTAAACTATTTGTTGTTTTTACAAACCTACAGTGTGGTTGTATTGTATAGTACGTTGGTAAAATGTTTGTTGTTACATGCCTATAGTGTGTTGGTAAAATGTTTGAAATAAATCTGCCCCAGTTGGAGTCAAATGTTACCTATGTTTTCGGTTTTTTTTATTGTGCAAGTACACCTACACACAATGACCTCCAGTGTAGTTTTATTGTATAGTGCGTTGGTACAGTTACATACACATACAGCTACACTTACACATACACACATACCCACACAGCTACACTTACACACCTACACATACCCACACAGCTACACTTACACATACACACACATACACACACTCACACACAAATATAAAATAAAAATAAATTATTTTTAATATTTTTTTTGTTTTTGTTTTGGGTGGAATGAATACCTATAGTGATGATTCAATGTAATACAATGATTTTTATAGTCTGGTACCTGAAAAAGGTCAAATGGCACTGATGGAACCAAATGTGCCCAAATGTGCCCAAAGCTTATTCCGTCTGGACTTTATTTTCATAAACCTCTCTAAAAAGATCAAATGTCACTTGTTTTGCCTCAATCTTGATACAGGGTACTTATTATATGTTATACTTTGGATTCCTAAAGCGTTTAGGCTACCAACCCATCATTCAAGGTTGGTCTTCACTATAAGTAATGGGTTTTCTTTAGGCGGAGACAGGAATTTACATTTTTTTGCTATGTTCCATCTGAATTTACTCTGAGACAGAAAAATCTATTTTGATTCTGACACTTCTACATCCAACTCACAGAAGTAACCTTGCTTTGATAACAACAATTATTCATATACACCTTTTAGAAGTGAAGTTATAGTCATTTGTTCTGGGAATATCATTTTCGAGCCTGAAACCTGAAAAACAGGCTCGGGGTTTAACAGGTTAACAGAGATGTTAGTTTGTCTATCTTCCCTGTCTGGAAGTTGAAGTCTCCGAGAAGTACAGCGGGAGGGCCAGTTTCAGGGATGTGTGAGAGGAGATTATCTAATTCCTCCAAGAAGTCCCCCAAGGCGCCTGGTGGACGGTAAGGCGCCTGGTGGACGGCCTTTCACAAGCTGAACATGCCAATATCATACAACAGCTGGTATACATTTTTTTTAATTAAGAGAGGAGCTGAATAACATCCAAGATTGTTCTTTTATCACGTCCTGCATAAAGCCCATGTGTCCACTTTACATGAGAGCAATGTATGCTTAGTTACAGGGTCATGTGATTATTGTTCAGTGTGTGGCTGGGCTGTGGATGGAGAACCGGGTGTTTTGGTTACTTTTCTTAGTGCTGTGACACACTGGATGTGGGTTTCTGAAACTCACACACCTCAAGGAAACAATCTGATGATGAGTCATCAAAACAGGAAGATGGGACATGTCCACCTTTACAAAACAATGAGTTGATCTACAGCAAGTCTGTGTGGAGGGGATCCAGGGAATATGGTTCACATGGGATGCTCTCAACTGATGCATCATTTACTAATGTCCTTATATGTTTTTTATTAAATGACATCCTCTCTGTCACAGCGCAGCAGGTTTAAAGCCGGTGTGCAGGACAGACTGATTCCTGAGTGAAATGCTTTCCTCTGTATCTGCGGGCAGGGGCCGCTGGGTGGGAATGCATGTAGTACTCCAAATCCAGTCAGAAAAACCCCAACCTCTCAGTGTGAAGCTCTCCTTCAGAGAGAGACCAGTAACATGGGTTACATCTGAAGCAGCTCAGCCTGTTGTCTCTATGGTTTCTTGTTTTGGCCATGAGTAAGAAATCAGCTGCTTTTGGGAAACTACCTGCTATATTTTGTATATATGAGGATGCCCGTCAGAGGGATAGATAGAGCACACAGGTATCAACATTGAGTGCACACAAAATTATTCTGTTCTGTATTGCTCTATTTGCCTTTTAAATTCATGAGTCTTACTGTATGGTGCGTTTACACCGGACGCGATGCAACTATTTTACGCGTCGCGATTACATGTAAAGGAAATGCAAAGACGCGACTTGCGTGTTGGGGAGAGCTTCAAATTTGCGCTATGCTCGCTCCCCGTAGCCAATCAGCGGTGAGGATCTCAGCCTGACGTTGAATCAGAAAACCAAAACAGCAGCAGTTAGCACACAGAGCTAACATCTCCTCATATCTGTTCAGAGACTGGAGAAAAGTTATAAATGTACAAACCACAGACTCACTGCTTTATTTTTGTCTCGCGTTGTGCCTGTGGACGGAGCAGCTACATGTTAGCCTGATCGATCAGATCTCCATTCAGAAAACACGCATTTTAAAAGTGTTTCCCTGCCATCTGTACATTTTCCAGATCATGAATTCATGGTTTTTACAAACTGGTATCAGTAGTTACTTCGGCAATATTTGAAAACATGTATTACAATTAAATCATTGTAAAATATGTTCATTTTGTTGTTGCGGTATCTACCATAGTATCTACATGGAGATAAACCCCGCCTCCTCACCAGTGTGTCTTGTTTGCGGTCAAACTCGAGCGATTAGAGCGATGTGAATTGTCGCATTAGTCCTTTTGCGCCTGCTGTAATCTAAATGTGTAAGGGCAGCTATTGGGTCAATGCAATGCAATTGGAGGGAAGGAGCATATGGTGCAAGTATCTAACACACTTACGGCCCCTACACACGGCGGCGTGCATTGCCGCTTGGCGGTGGGCGTGTCTTGAGCTTGGGGAGTCAACGCGAGCAGCCCGACCAACAACCAACCACATGAATGTCCCGCCCCGGACATACAAGCATTCATGCTACATCCAAGCTGGCTAAATATACTGTCTATGCTTGCTAGCTGTCCATTCAAACGAAATACACTGGATATAAACTCCCCAAACAAGCGAAAACCTACCAGTTTCCCCCACTGTCTCTGCCACCTCCTCCCATGCCTGGCTCCTCCGGTTTGTATCCCTGTATGTTCCCTACCGCCACGATCATTTTCTCCTCCTTTTGTTGACATATGGGAAATGACTGCGGTCTGGCTCTCCCGACATACACCCGGTTTGATTGGCTACTGCTTGTACTGTCAGATTTACATACGAGGGATTTGATTGGCTGACGCCTCCGTCGAGGCGGCAAAAGTAGAACATTGCTCTACTTTTGCAGCGAGCACCTCGAGAGAAGCTACGCTTTGCTCCCACAATGCAGTTCGGCGAATCGTGACGTCACCCCATTCAAAGTGAATGGGCAGAAGCGTTGAAGCGGCAACGCACGCCGCCGTGTGTAGGGGCTGTTAAGGAGGCCCGATTCTGCTTTTTGGGGTATTCCCTGTCCCTTAGTGTGTTATATAAAATACAATCCCTGTGATCCTTCCAGAGGGAGTTTCTCTCCCATACATCTTTAAAGTAGAGACGCTACATACTGATATACACCTGAACATCAGCAGGGGAGGACTCTTTAAAGTAGAGACACGACATACTGACATACACCTGAACATCAGCAGGAGAGGACTCTTTAAAGTAGAGACACGACATACTGATATACACCAGAACATCAGCAGGAGAGGACTCTTTAAAGTAGAGACACTACATACTGATATACACCTGAACATCTGCAGGAGAGGACTCTTTAAAGTAGAGACACTACATACTGATATACACCTGAACATCAGCAGGAGAGGACTCTTTAAAGTAGAGACACTACATACTGATATACACCAGAACATCAGCAGGAGAGGACTCTTTAAAGTAGAGACACTACATACTGATATACACCTGAACATCAGCAGAGAGGACTCTTTAAAGTAGAGACACTACATACTGATATACACCTGAACACCAGCAGGAGAGGACTCTTTAAAGTACAGACACTACATACTGATATACACCAGAACATCAGCAGGAGAGGACTCTTTAAAGTAGAGACACTACATACTGATATACACCTGAACATCAGCAGAGAGGACTCTTTAAAGTAGAGACACTACATACTGATATACACCTGAACACCAGCAGGAGAGGACTCTTTAAAGTACAGACACTACATACTGATATACACCAGAACATCAGCAGGAGAGGACTCTTTAAAGTAGAGACACTACATACTGATATACACCTGAACATCAGCAGAGAGGACTCTTTAAAGTAGAGACACGACATACTGATATACACCTGAACACCAGCAGGAGAGGACTCTTTAAAGTACAGACACTACATACTGATATACACCAGAACATCAGCAGGAGAGGACTCTTTAAAGTAGAGACACTACATACTGATATACACCTGAACATCAGCAGAATAGGGCCCCTTTAATTTATTGAAAGTGCCGTGTTGCCTGATTTCTTAATTGAAAAGGTTGCAGTAGGTGATTCTCAGGGATATAGTGAAGCTCACCGGTTGCAGAACATCTTTGTGAGGTTTTCTCAGCCTCAGCAGAGCGGCTGACTGTTGTCTCAGTATTGATGTTTCAGCAGCTGGAAAGCACTGCTGTCCACCAATGTAACACGCTGAAGTAAGAACATAATTAACTGGTTTAGCTGAGCGGCGGTCCGCAAAAGTACACAGTCTGGACCAGTTTCACACAATAATTTCACATTTACTGTTTGCTGCAGCAGTGAGCCTCTCAGCAGAAGGACACTTCAAGAAAAATGTCACATGCAATTAAAAGTGAAAGGAGTAGCTCAGGCTGTAAATAATTCAGACAATGGAGCGTGATCTGGAAATGGGCTCCAAATACTGCAGCGCTGCACTTTCCCCTTCACATACCTTGATATTTTAAAGGCTGTTGTGGGAAACTAGAACGGTATCAGTTCCAATCATTACCATATCATACGTCATACTTTATTATTTATTCAAAGGTATCTTTGCATTCATCAAATGTGAGCAAAACTGAGCATGGTGAAAATACAGTTCTTAATGATGTGGGTAAAGCCATATCAGTTCTTGAATTTTGACTTATACTTTTAGAGAGGAGATTTCTGAGGGGCTCCCAACAGACACTACTCCCCCTTTGAAAACTGTTTTATTATGTCTTCTGTGAGAAAGTGTGTCCATTAAAAAAAACAGCCGTGATGAACTGATGTCATCAGTCATAGTATAGATGGGATACACAGGCGTATGAATGCAACTAGCATTCAACCTCAAAAATAAAATAAACATTGTTTTTTCATGGAGTTTGAGCCATTTTGCTTCCATAACATGTGCTTTTAAATAGTGTACAGAAAATAGCTACATTTGTATATTTTTGTATGTATATTCTCTTAAAAGTAAGCATTAAATAATGCATGATTTGCCTATTGAAACATAATTATTCAAAAAACTAGACTGAAAGTACTCAACTTGAGGAGTTTCACTGTGTTATCCAATATTAGTTTGACACTGTTCACCTGTAGTCAAATCTCAACTTCAGTAGCACTAATGTCAAACATGCAAATGTATTTCTATCTATATTCTAACGTTTGTTTACTGAGAAGTTTCTCCATATATCCTTCATAGCCTGATTTATGGAACATGTTATTCCTAAAAGATAACTTATATATTTGTTCTCATTTATGGCATGTTCATACTAGACATATCCAATATTCCTTCTAGAATATTCCTTCTAGAGAAATATTTTACTGTCACATTTTAACAAACTGTTCTGTTCAGAAATATATTCAAATTAAGATAATGCCAAATTGTCCTCATTTGAAACACCTTTCAGAAGACACAGAAAGCTGAGTGCTGTGATAAAGAGTTCCTTTTAAAGGGAAGTGTAGTGTGTCTCCCTGGTCATCTGTGCATTATTGAGACAGAGGAGCAGATGCAGGGCAGACAATGGAGACCCCAGTGAGGGTCTTCTGGGACTCAGTCCAGAACCACCAGTGTGTCTGTGTAAATGAAGATAATAACCACTGAATGCTCCCTGACTTCTCCTCTGTGTTCCTCCAGCAGCGCACCAGGTCCGGACCGGCACCTGCGAGGTGGTGGCGCTGCATCGCTGCTGCAACAAGAACAAGATCGAGGAGCGCTCCCAAACTGTGAAGTGCTCCTGCTTCCCCGGGCAGGTGGCCGGGACCACCCGAGCAGCCCCCTCCTGTGTCGACGGTACGCTGCAGAGCAATGCATCATGGGCCGTGATCAGGTTCTAACCAGTCATCAGGATACACTTCTGTCAGGGTTTAGAGCAGAGCAGGGTGGACCCTAATGCAGACTGACTAAAGTTCAACCGGAAATACCTTTAATCAGTAGAGCAGGACAAGGCAAGGCCAAACTAAAGTAACAAAACCCTCCACAGGATCATCCAGAACAATTCCTCAAACAGGGTCTGACAACAGCTAACAGAGAACCAGAACTCAAACACATGCAGGACTAATCACAAGGACAAGACACAGCTGGGGAGGGGGGACAACACATGGTGAACAGAATCAGTAATCCACAGGAGGGAAACACAGAGACAGGAAGTAACAACAGACATAACACGGGGGGGGGAATAGACAGACTGGACACCTTTACTGGGATCATCCATAGGTGTTTTAGCAATAAGTAGATTATCATTACAGTGTATTAAAGGACATTTACATGCCTTCAGTCATGAAGCAGAATGTTCTGTAGACACATTTCAGTTATTATCTCCAGTGCAGAGCATGTGTGTGTCCCAGACAAAAGGTCATGCTCCAGGACACTGTCGTCACATTTCATGGGATAGTTTTTTCAAAAACAATAGTCACCAAGCAAATATTCATATGAATCACATTTCATAATTCAAGCCCAGCATTAAGGTGAGCAATTATCCCAAACAAGTGTTAAACTTTCAGTCCAGATTTCTAATGTTCTTTGCTTGAATTGGATAAAAGCAGTCAACCATGTTAAGCTGATACACTAAATGGATTTCCGCTCTTATAAACAATAATACAACAAACACGACACATTTTGAGATGAGCAAGGTCTGTTAGAACTTCAGCTAGGGCGGGGCCATCTTCAGTATTCTGATACAGTCAATCACAGGGGATGTTGGTTCAACCACAAAGTGAGCGGCCACAGGACAGACAAAGAGCGAGGAAGGCCACCAATGTATTGCTCCTAGATGAACAAAATAGCTTCAGAGGTTTTAATCCAAGTGGAACAGTCCAATTTGAATAAACTGCCAGCCTACCCACATGACAAACTCCAGTACTGAAAAGTGGCAATGCAGAAGTTCCTATGCTTAAATTATTTCTTGTAGCTCCTCTGTCCAATATAGACATCTATGAAGAAACAACCATACTTCTCAACCTTGTAAAGATGAGTTAATGGTCTTCTTTAATATGGATCAGAATCAGAAATCCTTTATTTGTCCCACAGAGGCGAAAGGTCTATTTTGTAAATGACTATCCAATTTAGAGTAAAATAGGTGATACAGCTGTGCATGCCCCCGGGCAGTGGTTCCCAACCTGGGGGCGCGCCAAAGATCGCAGGGGGTGCGCCAGGCCTCAGATGATTTGAGGCCGAATATCATATTAAGACTTTTTTATTATTCTCTGTGCTCTACATTACAATAACGTATAACAAATAATTGATTAATTAATTTGAATAAAAATTCAAGTTAGTATCTATTAGAGGCATAAAAAGACAGAAATGTATAATTATTTATTTAATAAAAATGTTTCTTCTGCCCGTAAAGTTTCCAAACCGGGCTTTTCTGGATAAGCACATTTTTAAAACATAGTCATTGTCCATGCCGGTTTCAGTTGGATTATTCGTCATCACAGTTGCTCCGATCAGATCGGTCTCCTCCATTTTGTAGATTATTTACGACTTTTGAATCCACATAAACACATCGGCAAAATCCAGCTTACTTTGAGCGTGTGTTTTAAACAGTTTAATCCCTTTGTGAATTGTTTCCACTTGCGCCGTCCTTTAATTTCTTCATACAGCGGGAATCCAGATGAATTAATCCTGAGTCCAATAACCATCAAAGTCGCTCCAATAGTGCTCGTTAATTACGCTTTCATCCTCCTTTAACAAAATACTTCACATTCATCCAGTTTGTGACAGTAGTTGTAGCTTTTTTGAGACTTTTAAACTTTAATTACCGCTGTTACTTTTGAAGGTACAAATGTACACACTTTTTCAGATTTGATAAATGTTTTTCCAATTTTCTGTTTTATACAATTGGCTACCAACAGTGCCGAAACATGCACGTGTTTATGTGCACACCGTGAAATATGAGCGAAGAGAAGAAATGCGGATAGCTGGGGAAATGACATCAGTCTCAAGTATGTGTTTCGGGGGGGGGGGCTGTCTCCCACATAATGGCAGTAATTCTTTAGTACATTTTTTCAAAGTCAAGCTTGTAGTTGATCAGTCTTCTCTTTAAGGTTCCTTATATATAACTTTGAAGACTGTACAGGACAGTTGTTGGTAGATAGTATGAGCTGCTGCAATAATGTCATAGTAATAACAGTAGTGGGGTGGTCTATCTTTTTTATTCTGTGAAATGGTTAGGGGTCTTAATTTGACGTTTCATCATGTGACAACATTTTATTGATTCTTTGGACAACAAAACAACATTTTCTGATATGACAAGTCTGCAATGATTTTTATTCAATTAAATGCAGGGTCTTTAAAACAACCATATTATAATTTTCCCATTCAACAGTCAGTTACATTCACATCAACTCGCAAAGAGCAACTCAAATATGATTGGGTCAATCTGATTACGTGGGTTTTTCCATATAACAATAAATAAGAAAATAAAAACAACTAAAACAAATATACCCCCTGCAGTTCATTATAAATTGCCACATTTGTTTAATATCTGTTTGAATGTTTAGGAAGGTGGTGGAAATGGTGGACACGTAAATGGGGAATTTGAAAATAAAGGGGTTTCTTAAGTGTATCTTTAGTTGTTGGTAGCAGCAGTGCTTCCATTTGATTCAGATCCGATCAGAATACCTTTATTAGTCCCACGGAGGGGAGATGTGCGTAGTTACAGCAGGAACAAGAGCCACAGACAGCTTAATGTTACATATGTTAAATATGTGACATGCATTAAAAAAAAGTACTAAGTTATGATATAATACAAAATATAATAAAAAAATTAAAAGTTACATCATTTAAAAAAATACACATAAATCAATCAATGTTTATTTATATAGCCCAATATCACAAATGTTACATTTGTCTCAGTGGACTTCACAGTTGGACACATCCTGTAACAGTTCTTAGGATTTAGCAGCCATGGTATATATTACAGTTATTAATGGCATCTATATATATATTACACATCTAGCACATATTGCACATAGGTGGTTGGTTACACAAGTTACACAATTTATAAAATACACACCTTGTAACAGTTCTAAGGATTTAGCAGCCATGTATAAATTACACAGTTATTAACGGCGTTTGTATATTGCACATATTGCACATAGTTTGTTGGTATTTAGCAGCAAGGGGTGTTATAGTCTGTGTTGTGGTGTGTGGGGGGTCAACTAGGGGCTGTGCTGGTTGTATAGTCTGACCGCTGCAGGAAGGAAGGACCTGCGGTATCTCTCCGTGTGACAGGTGGGGTGCAGCAGCCTATCGCTGAAGGAGCTGCAGTGAGAACAGGGTGTCCTGGAGGGGGTGGGACACATTGTCCAGCAGGGAGGACAGCTTGGCTGCCATTCTCCTGTCTCCCACCACCTCCACAGTGTCCAGAGGACTCCCAGGACAGAGCTGGCCTTCCATTGGTCATTATTATCCTGTCTAATCCAATGAAATTAGACCAGCGTAATGCTGTTATATCAGAATGAACGCTCCCAGTGAATAGTGCCTGCTGCAGGGCCTCACCATCCTATAATCACCTTTGAACGGTATGTAGCGCCCGCTGCCTGTTAATGGCCCCCAGAGATTCTGAGCATGCTAATGAGGGAGCCCGGACTCTGCTCAAGTTCCTGCTTCTCTTTCGTCTGAGAAGCCTGATTTCAGGCTAAACTCCGGACCCAATCGTGTTTGACCTATTCCTTGACATTTTAGTATTGACATTTTCTGCAAATTAGCGCTGTGAGCCACTGGCCTCGGTTTAAAGCTCGATGGATGATCTCAGAAGAAAATGTTCAGCACTTAACCTTTTAATTATTCTTTCTTCTACAACCAGGGATTACCTTTAGCCGCACGCTGTGTGAGACAAAGTCCTCTTAAAGGAAGACAAATGGACCTCCAGACAGCTGCACTTCAATGGATTTGAATGTGTAATTTAGAAAGGTACAGCAGAAGATAATACCTTTTGACTTAAACACATTTAGTTGTTTATGGTGACTTTGGAAAAAGCGATAAAAGTAAAGAAATCTTTAAAAGATTATTGTATGACTAAACTACAAATGTCCATACGTGTTTGTAGTTGAAGTAGTTTACAGGTAGTGGATGGATTTGTGATGTAGTATCTGACAAATAAACACTATGAAGAGAAGGATATTATTTATTTACAAGTGTGCAAGGAATGGCATATTGAATTAAATATAAATGTAGATTTAACAGTGTGAAGAAAAGAAAAGATCCTGAAGATTATAAAATAGTAAATACCAATTTCCTTAGATGTGTGTGGTATTACCATGCACTTACTTAGTAGGCCTGGTTGGCTTTTTTAAAGACTGTAAATGTATATTGTATAGAGAGAAGAAAATCCATCCAAATCCATATTTAACAAAATGTTTAGTTTGAACAACAATGTAAGTGTAAAAAGGTTAATGTGATATTTATTATTCAGTTTAAATGTGATATGCCACAGTAATTATGGTCTGTCACTAATAACTGCCCCCTGGCTGCCTAACTGCCCCTGGCGGCCTGACTTACCCAACGGTCATGTGGCGGAAACTATGAAGAGATTGTGATTCGATTAACTAATAAAGATGCACATAAATTGAAAGATGTGTGTGGGAGAGAAACTCCCTCTGGAGGGAACACAGGGATGTGATCTTTGCAGACCATGTACATGCACTAACACCTATAGAACACACGACAGGAGGGGGAACACCACACACAGCATAACAGGCAAGAGAACTCTATCTTCTGTACTGTTTTTCAGTGCTCCGATGTGATACTAATGCTTTCAAATGATTGCAATTAAGCAATGCTAGCTTTGATATAAGATGCAAACACACTACTGATCGTAAACAAGCATAGCTCAAGGTTAAAAGCAACCCGTTGTTTCTAACAGCGACAATAAAGAAAATGAAAACAGATCTATTTTCTGCTCCCAGATGTTGTCAGTTTGACAACGGCCCTCGTGTTTTTACAGCATCATTAACTGTTAAATGAAACGTATCCCATGCAGTTAATGTATGTTTGCTTATCAATACTCCCGTACAATGTTATGAGAAACCTTTGTGGCTTTTAAATAGCTGTTGTTATAAAACCACCACCTGCTTGCAGTTGACCTGATGCTCACTGCTGCTATAACCTCATGTCATAAAGTATCCATTCTGAGGCGATCACTGTGCGAGGCTCAGGTGCTCTGTGTGGATTATGATAGCAGTCCTCTTCATTAGCAGAGAACACTAATGCTGCTAGAGTGGCATGTGCAGTGGAGATAATGACCTCTGTACTATGGCAAATTGAAATGGTGCCTGGTACAATGGAGTAGCAGAAGCCTAATGCACTCGTTATGGAGGCAGCTTCCCCTCGGTTCTTTTTCACCCGGTGAACACGTAGATATGTTTGACAAGGATCTCACTGAAGTGTTCGAATACTCAAAATAGATTTACCAAGTGTTGCCAGTCACAAAGCAAACCTTACATCATTTACCTGACAGCTGTCAGAATGTGACGTGTTGAGAAACAGCTATTTGAGGGTTGCTTTATCTCAGGCGGTTGATGCATGGAGCATGCTTCATTCAGACTCTGGGTTTCAATAAAGTTGCAGCAAATCAGTTAGGGAAAAAAGTCATCTTCATTAAAAAAATAAATAGAATAACAATAACACCTGTATTCCTGTAGCAAACATCTAGGGGTAGAACTCTATAGTTTGCACAGTAATTCTGCAATAACTGCAACCACCTCCGTGATGTCACGCTAGCTTACTCTTTCATAAAGGTGTCTGGTCTGCATGTTTGTGTAATTTAGAACTATAGGACATGTTTTATATTATTTATTATTACATAATTAACATATTATTTGTTACAGCCGTCAGCACTTTTATATAACACTTGTTGATCCAGATGAAACATCATTTTGGTTTTGCTCATTTGTAAATGTTGGGGTTGACTTGCCCTATGAATAGATTCCCATAAAGTTGATCAGGGTCTTTGAAAGGGAGCGGGCAAGCCACCTGAATAAAGAGGTTCTGAATATGTTCCCTTTGGCGTATACCCCCCAGCCTCGATAGTGGAGCAGAAGTGGTGGTGTCAGATGCATCCATGCCTTGACGGGGAGGAATGCAAAGTCCTTCCTGATCTGAAGGGCTGGAGCTGTGCTACAGGGAACAAGATCAAAACCACCAAGGTAAGTTTAATTAACAAACACTTTCATCTAACAATCTGTTGCAGAAAAAATCTGTTGCAGAAAAAAAGTAGATATAGCCACTGTGACTTTTATAGAATACTGTTATAAACTTAGCATTCAGTTTGGAGTTGCCATCGTATGTGTATTTTGGCCAGATGGGGCCAGGGACTATTAGCATAGTAAATGCTAAGTCACTAGCTAACGCAGGCTTGGTTTGCAAACTGGGATGTTAATCTAAAAACAAGCTCAAATCAAGATGTACTTACCGTAAAAGTGTAAGAGTATCTTTAGTATACAAATCAGTGGCGGCTGGTGGAACATATTTTTGGTGGGGCTATTGATAGAGTGAGTAAAACATTTTTTTTTGGGAGAAATGACCCCTTAAATTAGGACTTCTGGTGATGTAATGGCGCGTTTCCAGTGCAGCGCGGAGCTCGCTTTAATGCTGCGTTCAGACCGGACGCGATGCGAATATTCGCTTCGCTCTAAACGCTCCTATCGCATCGCTCTAGTCGCTGGAGTTTCACCGCAGCTGTCAGCTGTGTTTACTCGCATCATTCAAACAAGACGCGCTGGCTCGGGAGCTACAGCAACATGAACATATTTTACCGTGATTACATTTTAATACACGTTTCTAAATGATGCCGACGTAACAACATACTGATACCGGTTAGTAAAAACCATGAATTAATGCTTTGACAAGTCTGCAGACAGACGGCAGGCGAAAAACCTTTTAGAATGCTTGTTCCCTGAATGGAGCTTGGCTAAGCTAACGCTATATATGCTCCGACCGTACACACTCACAACAACGGCCTCCAGACATAAATAAACCAGCGACTGTATTCTCCATGACACAGACAGTCTGTGGTTTGTACTTGTTTAACTTTTGTCTAGTTTCTGAACAGATCGTATCTGTCCCCCGGCTGTTTGCAAGCATGTGAAACAAAAGACAGCATTTACCTGTTTGCATCCAGCTAGCCATGTGAGAAGCCTTGTTGATAAGTGTTGTCTTTTTCACGAGCTTGCTGTATATACAAATCGGGTTGGTCCGGTCCAAGGTCTTTAAGTATCAATTTATCTCCCAAACTTCTCCTTTCAAAAGGATTGGAGAGTAGCTCTTGGGCGGATCCGGCGACTCCACCTGCACACCATTCTCATCCAAATACTGCGTCACCTTGGTCACTCACGAGTCTAAAAAACAACTCCTCACGTCAACGCACGTAAGCAACACGGGCGCCAACCTGAGCTTGGCTGAAATTATGTTTCGGCGGCACAGTTTACTATTGAGACTTTTGCAACCTGCTGGTTGCTGCTGTTTCGCTCGGGGGCTCTGCCCCGTAATGATAAACTAATGCCATGGGCAAGGCCAGGCAGGAAACAGGTGACTTATCAGTAACTTTAGACATCGTAACACAATTTTAAACGAGATTGTATTGTAGATTATACATTTTTGTGATACTAATTGTATGATATTTACCTTGTTCATTAAAAATTTAAATATATATTTTTTTTAAATATTTTTTTTTTAAATATATATTTTTTTATTTAATATTTTTATTTTTATTTTGTATCTGGCAAGAGGTGGGGCGGCGCCCCTAGCGCCCCTATGGGCCGGCCGCCACTGATACAAATGCTGAAAAACGCCATACTAGATATGTCATGATCAGTATCGGGGTAATGCTGCCGTTTCCACGGTGGAATCTCCATCTTTCAGAAACATATTGAGCAAGATACAGGTAACGCAGGGGCAGCCTCCATCCAACAGGAACACCTTTGAAGCTACCTGGACCACAGTTCTGATGGAATCGGAGCTGGTCTGTGTTCAGTACTGTCCTGATTAGATTAAGGATTGGTTCTATTTTGTCCCTACTGACCACCAGAGGCAGTGCTTTAGCACTGGATACGTCCATCGCGCGCATGCACCGTACGAGTACCAATAACAACAAAGTCACCTGTGACCCACGTGACACCGGCTATATCAGCCAGTGTCATCAGAGGATCTGTTCCTTTTCATCTTCGCGAGAGTACCGTGGCTACAATATTGTAGCCTACAGCGTTCAGTTGGAACGTTTGATTTAAGGATTTCCCTGCATCCAGCTGGCTGCGTGTAACTTCGCGACTGATCCAGTCGGAGCCGCGGGGTTACCCGTCCTCCAGGAGCTGTTATGTGGCCAGCTGCGCAGAAAACTTCAACGGACAGGTTGGTGTCGGCTTGGTCGGTGACGGCAGCGTTTCTGCCCCCTCTCCCAGGAGTTGCCCTTGTTGCGCTCTCTGTACTTTTCTGATAGCGCGGCGTTGCGCCAAGCTATCATTAGCATCTTGAGTTCCAGCTTTTGTTGTGTCCTCTTGTTTAGCTAGTTAGCAGTAGCGCGGCTTGGCCTAACCGTGTCCTGCCCGGTCAGCCACTTTGGCTGACGCTTGAGGTAAGCACCGGATTACTCGTGCTGTTTTTTCTTTAGAAGCCAGTTTCTTTAGCTTGTGTTTCGCTATTTTACTCAACCAGTGAAGGCAGTGTTTTCACCCCCGCTCCTGGTAAGAGTGTTTCTTGACTGTAATTAGCAGCCGGCTGGCTAGCTGCCCTGTCAAACTTCCTTATTTGGTAGCTCTGTGCTTTGTTTACTCAGCTAGGTGAAGGCAGTGCTCTCGCTCACCGCTCCCTCTGCTGGTAGCTCCGTGCTTCGTTTACTCAGCTAGGTGAAGGCAGTGCTCTCGCTCCCCGCTCCATCTGCTGGTAGCTCTGTGCTTCGTTTACTCAGCTAGGTGAAGGCAGTGCTCTCGCTCACCGCTCCCTCTGCTGGTAGCTCCGTGCTTCGTTTACTCAGCTAGGTGAAGGCAGTGCTCTCGCTCCCCGCTCCATCTGCTGGTAGCTCCGTGCTTCGTTTACTCAGTTAGGTGAAGGCAGTGCTCTCGCTCCCCGCTCCATCTGCTGGTAGCTCTGTGCTTCGTTTACTCAGCTAGGTGAAGGCAGTGCTCTCGCTCCCCGCTCCCTCTGCTAGTAACGCGGGTGTAGGACATTACACCCCTCTCGTGTTTGGCGAGTAGGAGCAGGGCTCTACTCCTTCCGTTCAGCAGGTAACTGGTGAAGGCTGTGTTCTCGCACCCCGCTCCCGGTTACGCTGCATCTGGCTACCTACATGATGGCTCATCCATGTAGCGCTCTCTCGAGCCCGAGGATGGCCACGACTGCTGCCCCTCTTCCCTTGGTCTCGAGCATTTGAGGGAGGGTCTCACACAGGACGCCTGCATGAACTTTAGCTGCATGCCTTGGGCACTCAGAGTCGCAGAGGTGGAGCGTCTGGCAGCAACCAACAGACACCTCTCCTTGTCGCATCTTCCCCCAGCTCAGTTTGGCCGTTCCCGGCGACCCGAGGGAGCGATGGCTACAGGTTCGCCCCCCAACAGGAGGACTAGAAACAGGCTGTCCTCTAAGGTGGATCGGTTAGCTGCCGACATCGACACGATGAAGTCGCCTTCATCGCCTCCCTGATTCTGGCTCCTGATGAGGCTCTAACCTCTTAAGCCCGGCCCCCCCCCCCCGATACCAGGGGGGAAAAACGCGTCACTGCAGGAGATAGCATCTTGGGGCTTCTTAATATTTAAAAACCTATAAATGTCTTATACTCACATAACGGGAAAAAACTCAGCAACCTGACGATATGAGCCATTTTTACCGAAACAAAACACAAGTCTCACAAGAAGCGTTAGCATTAGCCCTTACGGAGCGTCCACACTACAGCTTCAAAAATAGCTTGGAGCTGGGCGTGTCTGGAGCTTGGGGATTTTATTCAAGCAACACGGCCAACAACCAATCACATGAATCTCCCGCCCCCGACATACAGAGCAAAAAACCCTGGGGATTGTATGGGAGCAATATATATATAAACTCCCCAAACAGGCGAAAACCTACCAGTTTCACCCACTGTCTCTGCCACCTCCCTCCATGCCTGGTTCCTCCGGTTTGTATCCCGGTAGGTGAAGAGGGTCTGGTCATACAAAACCGGGGTGATTTGCTACGGCGATAGTTAGTTTCTCCTCCGACTTTTTTTGAAATATAGAAATGAACGGCGGGATATCTCTCCCAGCTTGGACGCGGTTTGATTGGCTACGGCTTCAGCTGTCAGATTTTGGGAAACGGGATTTGATTGGCTGGCGCTGGCTACTCCGGCGTCTCAGGCGACAGAAGTTGAACATTCAACTTCTGTCGCCTGAGACGCCTGAGACGGACCGCTCTGCTACCCACAATTCAGTTCGGCGAAAAAGCGCGGCTACGTGACGTCACCCCATTGAAAGTGAATGGGCAGATTGGAGCTTTCGACGCTGTCGACGCTGTAGTGTAGACGGGCCGTTAGTGAAAACTGGCTGAGGCAACTTCCGGTGCTAACTAGCAAAAACGATCTTTAAAACTAAATATGTTCTGCACTACATATCATCTGAAAGCTGATACTCCACAGATTATGTTGATATATGTATCATCACTGTAGGACACAAACTCACTGAGCTAGCAGCCAGAACAGAGCAAGAAAACAACAACAGTGTTCTAAATCATAACAATAATTATGTCTTACCGTTGCTGTGTTGTGATCAAAAGTCGTGTTCAAGGGAATACAAACGCTGCTCAAGGTTAATCCAATGTCTCTTAGTCACTTTAGAATTGTTGCTGATATTCCATCATTACATTAATGGCCGCAGAGTAGGTATAAAGTTTTGCAGTCCGGGGCTCCGGCTGTCTCACGTGCTGTTTACGCAAGCCTCTCTCCTTGACGTAAGTGTTTACCGGCGTTTACTAACGCCCCCTCGATTCTATTGGCTCTAAAGTTTCCAAAAATGTGTCAATCACCCAAATCGACCAATGGGTTCCAGAGATAGGATCCTGCGTAGTATGAATAATGCCAGCAGCGGCTGCTTTGTGCACATGACGCAGCACTGCCAGCCGCACAACCAGCACAGCACAGCAGCAACGAACACAGCGAACAGAGAACACAGAGACAACAGCAGGCAACCCTGATTATGAACTTCAGGAAAGGTATGTACTCTCTCTGTTTGTATCTATTAGCTGTCTATTTGGTGTAATCTATAGTAATTCCACACTCGCAAAATACAAAATGGACGCCGCTTTGTTGTTGTAGCGTGTTAACAACATCATGTTGGTGAACGTATAAATAGATTAATTGTATTTCGTGACTATAACACGGCAGTATATAAATAAAGCTGTATTATATATCAACCCAGTATATATATATATTGTTATTCCACACACGCCAAATGGATGCTGTTTTGTAGTTCTACAGACATTGACTATTAGCAGTTTATAAATAAAGCTGTATTGTATATCAGTCTATATATATATATATATATATATATCTATATATATATATCTATATATATATATATATACTATAGCGTGTGTGAAATAACAGTATACATATATACACTATAGCGTGTGTGAAATAACGGTACACATATATATATATATATATGTGTATACTGTTATTTCACACATGCTATAGTGTATATATATATATATATATATATGTATACTGTTATTTCACACACGCTAAATGGAGGAATTATTTCTGATTTGAGTTACATTTTTGAAAGAATAAGCCAGTGAAGTAATCAAAGTAATTGTTTTTTCCACATTTGTTTTCACAGTGATCAAGACGAGTATCAAATGGCTTCTGGATCACAGCCATCAACATCTGCCTCATCCGAGCTACAACGTGCATCAGATCAGCATACAGTTGCCCCAGAGCCATCAACATCCAAGCTACGCCGCCGGACGTCTGCACCAGTAATAACTCAGCCTCCCTCTGCATCTTCTGATTCAGTGGACAGAAGTGAAACGGGCTGGTGTGTGGCAGACTAAGATTGTTACCGTTCCTGACGCTGTGGTGGACTACAACAGAAGCATGGGCTGCGTGGATGTGTCCGATACTTTGATTGGGTACTACAGTGTTCACCACAAAACCATGAAATGGTACAAGACTTGTTTTTACCATTTTCTGGACATTGCAGTGGTGAACAGCTTCCTTCTCCACAAGGAGCTGCACAAGATGAGGGGTGACCCCGGCAGGACGAAGCCACACACCCAGAAGTCCTTCAGGGAGCAGCTTGCTGCAGACATGAGGGGTGAAGTCTCTGCAGCACCACCACCACTCCCCCCATCATCACTCGTATGCATTCCCAAGTATTATGGGGAAGATGCCACCGCGCTCAGGAGGTGCTCTGATGCTGGCAACACAACGGTGAAGACATATATACTGCACTAAGTGCCTGGTGCCTCAATTCAAAAACACTAAACACATTCAGGTTGTGTACATTTTTCTTTTTTGCCAGTGTTTACAAAAAAAATGCTTGTGGTGTTATTTCGGTTTTAGTGTAGTTATTTTTTAAATAAATCTGCTCCTGTTGGAGACAAATGCATCCTATGTTTCCTAATTGTTATTGTGTAAGTAAACCTTCCTAGAAGTGTTAGTCGGGTGATAAACATGTAAGGATTGTGGCAAAGTCCACACACAGACACACACACACCATTTACATTAAAAAAAAATGTAATTTAAAAATATTTTTTCTTTTTATAAAAACACTTGTATTTGGATGGAATGATTACCTATAGTGATAATAAAATTATTTTTACAGTATGGTACCGGAAAAAGGTCAAATGGCACTGATGGTATCCAAATGTGCCAAATGTGTCTAAAAAGGTCACATTTAACTTGTTTTGCCTCAATCTTGATACAGGGTACTTATTATATGTTATACTTTGGATTTCTAAAGCTTTGAGTCTACCATACCATCATCCAAGGGTGGTTTTCACTATAAGTAATGGTTTTTTTTTTTTAGGCGGAGGTAAGAATTTACCTTTTTTTACTATGTTCCATCTGAATTTACTCTGACTGAGAAATATCTATATTGATTCTGACACTTCTACATCCAACTCACAGATGTAACCTTGCTTTGATAAAATAAATTATTCATATAACCCTTTTTAGAAGTTAAGTTATAGTCATTTGTTTTGGGCATAGCATTTTCAAGCCTGAAACCTGAAAAACAGGCTCAGGGCTTAAGAGGCTAACGGCCCGTCCACACAGCGGCGTGCGTTGAAGCTTCCAACGCTTCTGCCCATTCACTTTGAATGGGGTGACGTCACTTTTAGCCGAACTGCATCGTGAGAAGCGCGTTGCTGGCGTGGCTCGCTGCAAAAGTTGAGCAATGTTCAACTTTTGACTCCTCGGCAGAAGCGTCAGCCAATCGAATCATATGCCAGTACAAGCTCTGGCCAATCAAACCGCTGTTTGTGTGTCAGGGGCGGGAGATTCATGTGATTGGTTGTTGGTCGAGTGTCAGACACGCCCGCCGGCAAGCGTCAACGCGCGCCGCTGTGTGGGCGGGCCGTAAGGCCTGATGCCAGGTGCCCTCGGCCTCAGTGCAGGGTCACTGACGAACTGCTCTGTAAGGCCTATGATGCAGCGGGAACTCTTTCTCCCATCTAATGCTGGCCGCCTCCGCCTCTCTGCAGCAGGCTCCGGCTGAGCCTTCTTTGCTGGGCCTCAGTAATGCATCACTGCAGGCCTTTGTTCTAATGACTCGGGAATTGGGACGAGTTATGTCCCTACTGGTGCAGACTCGACGCCAGGTTTTGCTGGCTCAGTCACCACTAACGGAGACATGTAGGAGTGTCCTCCGTGGCATGCCAGTCGAACCAGGGGAGCTGTTTGGAGCAGCTGCCCTGGCGACACTAGAGCGTGCTGCCCAAGCTAAGCAGACCAGGCAGCAGCTCTCGGGTCTACGTAAGGCAAGGCAAGGCAATTTTATTTATATAGCACTTTTCAGCACGTGGCGATTCAAAGTGCTTTACAGATTAAAAGCAAAATAATTTTTTGCTGTGCCTACACCCAGCAGGCCCAGGGGCCCCTCTAGCAGCCACACTCCGCCACTGGCTTACAGTGGTGGTCTGCGGAGGTCCCAGCGGTCCACTCAACTGCCTCCCAATGACTTTCGTGCCCCCGGTTGCCGGCCCTCGAAGCAGCCCCGTGCCCCAGAGCCTTACCGCCGCCCACCAAGGGGCCGGGGTGCTAGGCCCTGAAGTTCCGCTAGGCCCTGGCTGGTTTGTGCGCCGTCCCAGTCCCAAGTGGCCCAGGATACGGCGCGTCTCTTATGGCACGTAGCCCGGTTGGGCCTGTCAGTAAACACCGGGAAGAGCTGCCTGGTCCCCTCCCAACGGGTCATTTACCTGGGGTTGGTCCTAGCTTCGGTCGCCATGAGGGCCTACCTGACACCTCGTCGTGTGGACGACATTTCCCACCTTTTCTCCCCATCTTCAGGCTGGGCAAGAGTGTGCCTTACATTCAGTTCCTCCGGCTCTTGGACAGACTGACGGCTGCCTCAGCCGTTGTGCCCTTAGGCCTGCTGTCACTGCGCCTCATGCAGATGTGGCTGAACAGCCTTCACTTGGACGCCAAGTGGCACAGGCACAGGAAGGTCAGGGTGTCGCACCAGTGCCTTCACTCTCTGTCACGCTGGAGAAACAGGGCCTATCTTCTGATGGGCGTGCCCATTTGCCTCGGAAGAGTCGAGGCACTGCCCCCTCTGGTTCTCCTGGACAGAGGTGACCAGCCCAATGGGGCAGGACGCTCTGGCACACGACTGGCCAGACAGTCTCCTGTACGCGCTGCCGCTGCCACTTGCCCACTCCAATCGGCCCATCCAGCTGGCACGCTTTAACGTCCCACAGGAGAGCCGCACGCCCGAGTTGCTGTGCCCTGTGCGTGCCTGTGAGGGCTACAAGCCTCACAAACGAACACACATCATAAAGTGTCTTACAGCTCACCTTGCAAAAGGCTGAGCTGATGGAAAACACCTGCCTTTATAGATGTGTCAGCTAATTGGACTACGCCATTCCTCTCAAACCCTGAGGGGTGTTTAAAGAGGCCACCCCTTTTTAGAGCCTCTTCCCCCTGCACGCAACAATGGACTGGCCAGTAGTGCTATCAATTCCTGCAGTGTGGAGATGAGGGGGTATGTGAGTTGCTCTTGGACAGAAGAGCACACAGGATGTCACCCATTTTTGTGATGTTTTGTTTAAGCATTAAATGCTAGATTGTGTATGTTTATATCTACACCTTTTTTGTTTAAACCAAATTGATTTTATTACCCATCTAAAGATTGTACATATATTGGGTAAATAAAATCCTTATTTTTGCACCTCAACCTGCATTCCTGATTTTTGCGTACCCTGGTCCTTCATATATGGGTGGTGGGATCAGCAGTAGGAGCAGAAGAGATATTTTTGGAATAATTTTTTTTTTGTACTTGATTCTCTCTGTTTTCCCCAAACATGACGGGGAGAACGAGAGGAAAAGGAGGAACCATTCAAAATTCAAATTCAAAATTCAAATTCAAAAGCTTTTATTGTCATTGTACATATATACAACGAGATTCATGGTTGCTGCTCCAGCGAGTGCTTTAAAAACAGACATATTAAAACACAAATAAAAGGTCTGACAGTTACGACCAGCAAGTAGTGCACACAGCTTCGGATCGTCAAGTAGATGACCAGGATTAATAAATAAATAAATAGATGAATAAAATAGAATTATGATAAAATATATATATATGATAAATATTACAGTATACATAAAAACAGACCAGGATTGTTGCACATGGCCACACGAGGGCAGCAGGCGGAGCCGGAGGAACAGTCTGATTCAGAAGAGGAAGTAGCTGAAGCCGGGGCTGGGTCCGCAAAAATGGGTGAGCCTATGGAGTCCACCATCACTGACCTGGCCAATATTCTACGAGCACATATGGATCAGCAGCAGGCACGAGACGCCCGAATAGCTGTGGAGACTGCACAGCAAGAGCAGCAGTTTAGAGCGTTGTGCCAGCAATTTAATCTGCTTCAGTCAGAGGTGCAGGCCCACACTGGAACCTTAAGGTCTGCAACCTTAAAGCAACTTTCTGGTAAGGCATATATACTTGGGGCTAGTGTGATGGGCTTAGAGGGATTTAACCGTCCTCACCAGACATTATTTGGAGTTCCTCAACGTGACATCTTTTCAGCAGTACATTTAAAAACTCAAGAGCCAAGGCTCCAACAGTTAACCGATTCTGATTATATTGAAAATGTTACTTTTGAGAGAATTGCAGCAGCATGCATATGGCCAACTGACGATTGGGCTTTCAGACTTATTCCATTATTAACGGTTAAAGCCAGAAGTGCATAGCTAGTAATTATGCTAATGTACACATCAATCGTTATGTACTTATATTACGCTGTAACAGGATCTAGTGATATCCAAGCAACAGAGCTTCATCTAGCATGAAATAATGATTGCACTGTATATATATTTATAATAATAAGTAATATTAACTTTATTTAATACAACATTTACGGTACAAGATTTAATCATACAGCCCATGTAGTATGATAATGAATTATAGCAAACATGTGCAATATATCCATTATTACAGCTCCGTGGGGTGGCAGTAAGACGATATGGGTCCGTTCTTATTGTGCATCCATGGGTAAAGATAAACGCAACTCACATTGGTTTCTCAAACAGCATCTCTGTAAACTACGTGTATTGTATTCACTGAATTTCACTCTCTGCCTTTAACGGCTCGTTGTAGCTCCAATAGCTCCAGCCCCCACCCTTCCTGTGAGCACAGTGTGCTCTGATTGGTCGGGACACGTAACATGAACGTGCCAGGCGGCGCAGTCCCGTGGGTTAGATGCGCGTTCATAATGCAGAGGGAAATAACTCTCAGAATAACGTTATTAGCACATTATTACAACTTGAGGAACGAATGTTTTTAATAAGGGCTATACAAGTGTTCATACTGGGTAGTTTATTTAGTTTAAAAAAAATTATCCAACGATTTACAGACCACTCTTTCCCCATGTAAGTCAATGGGAAAAAGTGTTTCCGGGCCTGGCAACCAAACAGAAGTGTAGTACTGCCGTTTGGCCAGCACGAATATTTTCATCTGAGTCCGGCGCACTTCCTGGCGGCTTGGTGTTGCTGCATGTAGCAGCCGCATGTGTAAACTGCCCCGCCCCCTCGCACACAGACGGGCAGCTGGATTTTTTTTTTTTTTAATGAATGACTCCCGATCTAACAGCATTGCCCCCTCGACGTACTGGGCACCTCTGCTCTAGACTATGAGGAAGTAAAAAGAGCTATTCTTAGAAAATATGACATAAATCCAGAAACCTACAGACAAAGGTTTCGCAGTAATGAGGTTGAACCACAGGAGAGCCCGAAATAACTTTATGTCCGTTTAAAAGGTCCTTCACAGTGCCCTAAGAGCGTATGTCGATGCTATGGCCTGTATATGGCAGTCAGAGCAGCTCTTCGTTGCCATGGCGGCACTAGGAAGGGTTGTGCTCTCTCCAAGCAGCGGCTGTCCCACTGGGTTGTTGATACAATCGCACATGCCTATGGGGCCAGTGGCCGCCCCCTGCCATCAGGGATGCCACTCTAAGGAGCGTCTCAACGTCTTGGGCCGCCCTGAGAGGAGTGCCCCTGGAGACCATCTGCGCCACGGCGTCTTGGGCGTCTTGGGCGTCTTCTGGCACATTCTCCAGGTTCTACCGGGTCAATGTCGCCACCCCCCATCCTTTGGGGCGTGGTCCTGTTGCCAAGCTCCGCTGCTTCCAGCTAGGTGAGTATTTGGTTTCTTCATGACATGGTTGGTATAAGTCATCCAGTGCTAAAGCACTGCCTCTGGCGGTCAGTAGGGACGAAATAGAACAATAGTTACGTCTGTAACTACGGTTATGAGTCCCGGATGACCGCCAGAGTTTCCTGTCACTCAGAATTCTCGTGTGCTCGCGAGAAGATTCTGGGAACAGATCCTCTGATGACACTGGCTGATATAGCCGGTGTCACGTGGGTCACAGGTGACTTTGTTGTTATTGGTACATGCGCGCAATGGACATATCCAGTGCTAAAACACCACCTCTGGTGGTCATCCGGGACTCATAGAACCGTAGTTACAGATATAACTATCGTTTCACTTTATATTGTTATTTTTCATTGATTTATGGTGCATCTCAGGTGATGTTTAAGAGTTATCCAAAATGATTGTAACTTATTACTTTCAGAAGTGACTTATTTATTAGTAAAATAAGGCATTTCTTTATTTCAAAAGTAACTAGGATGTGTAATGCATTACTTTTTTTAAGTAACAACCCCACTACTGGTCGTGATAGCGACCTGTACTGAGGTAATATAGAAAGTTGGCGTAGGCTTCTACACCACCTGTTAGCTGCTGGCCTGCCGGACAGGATGGAGGTATTTCTCGTGGCTCCTCTCAGATCTGGAGGCTGCTCACACATCGACTCTTCAAAGTCAACCGGTTGTCGTCTGGCACTGCCTTCACCTAAAAACAGCTAATGTTCGCAGTCGGTGTTGGGACCCCCGGGGGCCTGTAATCAATGGGCTGCCATGTCTCCTTAGCACTTTCAGGCCACTTTGGGCACCCAACCTGGCCAATTACTCACTCCAATTACCTGCTTTTAACGTTGTAACGTGATGCCGTATCCTTCAGTGTGTTATGACGACCCGTAGACTTCTGCCTCACTCCATGTACTTAATTATTTAAACTGCCGCACCACACCTGCCTGGAGCCGGGAGCCTGGAGCCGGGAGCTATTGATCCAGGGACTGGTCGGGACCTCAACATTGGATACCATATATTTATATATATAAATGTTTTCTTGTTTTTTTTAGTGGCCACGTTTCTGAGAAAGGTCCGTCTAATATCTGCAATTGGAATTTCGGTGAAAGTATGAAAATTAAAAATATTTTCTTTTGTTGTCTTCTTTAACGCCGTGGAAGATTTCTGGAGACAACGAGCAGCTGTGGTAACGTCAGATGCTTCACAGCGGAGTCCAGGTAATAAACCTTTTAAATATATATTGATATCTTCATTTGCTGTGGTCGTATCTTCCAAATGAAAAACTCAGAGAGATTCATTAATGTCTCATTATTTCTTCATCGTACAAAAAGAATGGATGCATATCAATTACTGTGTAGTGTCAGATTTTCATTAAAACAGAACAGGCGCATGGTATTATTAACCCGTGTCCCGGTAGTGAGACTACACCACAGATAGTGAGGAGATAGACAGGTGATCCACTAAGACAACAACAACATGTTCGAAGCCTCAGCTTCACCCTCAGATTCCTCTCACACCTTTGAACTCAGCTGGAGGAACACATTTCTAGAAAGCTTTCTGCAGGGGGTCGGGCTTTCTTCTTCACCTCTGCAGAGATTTAGGAATAACAGCCCAACATAAAGATGGAACCTTTAGCTACACTGACCTCTGCTGCGTATCATACATTCATTTACACACACAGGAAAAACAGTGAGGGTTCACAGAGTAAACAAAGCTCTCACTGGACAGGACACAGCAGCAGGGAGAGAGAGGTTGAGGTCGAATTGTCCAATAATCGGCTCCTATCGTCTTTCCCTATCCACTATTGCTTGACCTCTGAGTGAAACGTCACAGGGTTAAAGAATAGTGGATAGGAGAATTCAAAAGGACTTAGAAAAAGACGACCGGGCTTCAAGAGAATATGACTGCACTGACACTATCAGACATATTAATGACACACCAGAGGATGTTCTTAATGTGCGTCTGCTGGGAGGAAACTACAGTTCTCTGTACAGAGGACTACTGGAAGACATATAGAGACTCTGCACCGTGCTCTGATGGTGTTGTTCTATGCTTTATGAACGTGAACAACAGCGATATATTCTTGATTAGGTTGGAAAAGAAACTCGGTCAGTGACAGAGCCCAAGAAACAGCGGCACAGCGACACCAAACATGGAGCAAAGTACGCTGACCTCAGCCACCAAAAGACAAAGAACTAAAAGGCAGTCGCTTCCTCAACAGAATATCTCCCGCTCTGTCAAAACCAGGTATCGCTATGGCAAATTTCGAGATATACATGGATTTATGTTTAAAGTACTGGCGTTACGGTAATTGCAACGTTAAAAACAATAAACCGGCAAATTAATTGCTACGTCGCATTATCTAGATCCTCTGTCTCGAGCCTACCGGGCCTTCTAGAGTACCCTGGAACCGAGGGAAACTCTGAAAGAATACGCCCATTGGCTACAAATCAATATATGATTGGTAGATCAAACTGTCAATCCAAACGTACGCTCTCATTCAGTGTAAGGGCCAGGGCATTCGATCAAGGATATAGAATACCTTGTTAAAGGATATTCTTCCCAGAGACCCAGAAAAATATCTGATTAGTTGCATTTTTTTTCTAACACAAAACCACTGAAATGCGTAGTGCATGGACCGAGAAGCAGTGGCGGTTCTAGACCAATTTGACTGGGGGGGCCACTGGGGGGCCAGTTATTTTCTGAGGGGGGCACAATAAATGCAGGACGAAAAAGAGAACTAGACAGTATGAAGTAATTGCGCATAAGAAAACAATGCAATACAGTTATTGGTATTTGTTTCAGTACACTTATTTATTTCAGATATATCTTTTAGTTATTACTGTTAGCTTCAGCTTAAGTTATAGTACAATTTTTGCACTAACACCATATCATATTTATATAAAAATAAAGGCAATGAACAGTTACATCTCTACTTTACATCTACAATTACACGGATACAATAGTTTAACTCACCTTCAATTATCGTGGTAGTCTCTCGAAACGTAGGTTTCAATCAGTCTTTCTTGGATGCAACAGCCGCTGATGATCCGAGATGAAAAGTGTTTTTCGCGCGCTTCAGCCGGACAGTGAAAGTGAGTGCACCACTCTAATGGGTCCTGAGTGCACCACTCTAATGGATCCGACTAGAATGACGAATAACGTTAGTTCCGCCTATTCCGTCATTCAATAAATCGTGTAATAAATCATACATTTTTCATTTTTTTCACTTTTCATTTTTAGGGGGGCCACAGGGGGTCAGAGGTCAGTGTTAGGGGGGCACTGCCCACCCCCCCTAGAACTGCCCCTGCCGAGAAGGACAAACAAATCAACGTAACACTGTATTATTACAGATCAACACAGATACGATTCTCATTTATTCATTTTATATACATAATTAAATCGATTTTTTGTTTGTTTTATCTGAGTGTTCCAGGGTATTCTCTGAATACCTTGAAGGCCCTGACGGTTCACCACTGAATGTATGTAATATATTACATTTGATATATGGATATTTATTTAGTGTTAAAGTTTCAACCGGCCCTTGGAGGGCAACCATAACACTGATTTGGCCCACAACTAAATTGAGTTTGACACCCCTGATCTAGAGAGCCTGAACAGCTCTTATCATGGCTGCCACTGATGTTCTTCCGGGTCATTTCACTCCGTTAGTAACGTTCCTAAGCTCAACTCACAACTCCATTTGTCTCTAGGCTCTAGGCTAGCCGCTAGCACAAGCAGCTCTACTTGTACATGGTAGTGAGAGGTTACCATCTTTTGGACTTTAAAAAAAACGATATCATTAAGACAACAATCTCTGAATCTTTAATAAATTACTTTCATGCACAAATGAAAGACCCAATTTGATCACTTAAATGGATGGAAATAAAATAATAAGTGAGACATAATTAAATTGTAAAGGAAGTGTCGAGGAAGACAAACAAAAAAACGAACCATCAAGAGGAACCACAATCATGATCCTTATCCATCGGCTGTAATATAACAGCAGCCTTTGTTTTTATGCAACAGAACTATGTTGCCTTGACAAAAAACGTGTGGCTGGCATGTTTCAAATACAGTCTTGTACATACGTACATACATTTTGAAGGTGGACTGAATGTGTTCATTTTTCTTGGAGAGGCAGCATGTCAATTTCTTCAATATAGATGTATTTGATGACCTCTATCAATGGTAAAGGGAGCCTCAGGTTTTACACATTTTGAGTAATGTCTGACAGCAGATTTGCCATAAGCGTTTCATCTTCATCACTTGTGAGATATTGACTAGGTATGGAAAGTCAATTAAAACAGGATAATGAGTTTCTGATTGCCTCTTCTAAAGTGGTGGGACCTTTTCCAATAAGAGATCAATGTAGACAATGGGACCTAAAACACTCTGAATATTTCTAAAAGACAGAATAATTCTTCCCTCTGGCACGAATTTCAGTGGCATAAACTTATATTCATCAGTTTCCATGTATTCTATATCTTAGACTCTGTGCACTCTTGGCCTCTCAATGGACAATAGCATGCCTAAAATGGGAATTCTTCTTTCCATGGTGTCTGAACGTGTGTATTGAGTATATGAGTATTTCCATCCATGAAGTACTTTCCATTTCCCTCTCTGCCTCCCACTGAGGAGGAAGCACGAGTGCTGATGGGAGCACTCACTGCACAGCGCCAGAAACAGGTTGTGTTACAGAAGAAGGTGTGACAAATATTCATAGATTGGGAGAATTGTGACCCCAGGAGGAAACTGGGAGAGGGAAATGAAAAACAAGAGTCCCCCAGAAAAGATCACGACAGGGCGGAACCAGAACATACGGCGGCGATTTACAATATTCATCTGGCTTGTTTTCAGGAGTCGAAGATCTTTGTCACTTTTGCCAAACATTTAAAAAGTGTTAACCCTTATTGCCACCTGGATCAGTGCAGCGTCACTGTGACTACTCGATGAGTGAAACACTCTCTGCCCTGTGAGTTTCTAACAGATACACACCGTAGTATCAGGTGAGTGTGTCATATTGTTATTGAACGACGTCTCCTCCTACCATCCTGTGTTCACCCTGAGGCAAATTCCCGTGCTCCCATTCAAATGAACGCAGTGACAACTTCACATTTCCTTCACAAGCAGTCAGTTTCAGTGATGCTGAGAAAGTTACATCTGCAGCTCAAGCCTTCCTTTCTGTTTTACGGGTAACCCAAGCAGTTTCTCAACAACACATATTGGATATCGCAGCTTTAGACTTGCCATACCATGAAAACCCCAGCTTCCTGTCACGATTCTCATGTTTTGTCACGTTTGTAGTTTTGTCTGTGTTGGTGTTTTTCTTGTCCTTGGGTTTTATTGTGTAAAGTGTTCACCCCCGTTTCCTGCCTGTCTGCTTTATGTCTGTTTCCCCTCCATGTTATTTCACGGTCTGTGTTCCTTGTGCAGCTTTATTGGATATTTTGGATTCTGCCTTGTTTTTGCCACAGCTTTATTATTTAATAAAGCTCGCTTTTCGTTATTCTGCATTTGAGTCCTACCTGCTTCACCCATTCGTAACACTTCCGTTGTTACAACACAAACATATTGCCGAGAAGGAGTCTGCGGTGTGCCAATTACACGCTGAAATGCACAAGCGCGAGCTGTGCACCTGCTGTGTGAAGTCTGTCAGAGAGCCGTACTCCAGGCACTAAATGGAAATACATCCTTTGCCAGTTAAATTAGCACTTGTCAGCCACCAATTAAACAAACGCAACACCCACAGAAGATTTGGTTTTCCTCGGTATTTTTAGCATTGTGTCACACAGTCACTCAAATACTGTTAATGAAGCCCCCCCATCCCGAAGTGAGACACAGTGGAGATCCATCTCTGAAGACATGTTCTCTTCTGACAGGAAGCGTCTCCGCTCTTTGTCTTTCAGCGAGGAGTTATTCTCAAATTAGTAGCACATTAATCATGGCGACAGCTGAGCATGTAAATGACTGTTAAGGGAAGAATGTATGGCAGGCTGGGCAGAGAGCGCTGCGACATCTTAGATGCATGGAAACTCTTTGCCCAGGCTTTAATATGGTTATGCAGGCTATTCTGTCGAGTGATGGCCTGGTGGCTTTTGGATTGTTTTGCTTTCCTGCATAATGGGGGGTGATGCGTGACAGTGCAGAGTGGCGCTGCTGATGCGGCCTGTTCTGTGTCAAACGATCCATTGGTGAATCAATCCAACCAGGCTGTCAGAACTGTCTGTTTCCTATCAAAAGTTCAGCTTCCATAATGGAGCCGTACACGTTCGGGGAAGGCTTCCCAGCGTCCGTCAAACAGAGGTGGCAGCTGACGGACGCCGGGCATCGATCGGACGTTGTTATAAAGGCTGTGATGTTATGTTCCTCGGAGTCTTCTCCTGAATGTGCTTTTGGAGGAGCAGAGGAGCTGCCACTCACCGCTGGTCTTCATGACAGGCAATTTAATCTCAAGGAGAGTGGAGGTCTTCAGAGTATCTGACAGCTTCAAACCAAGAGAGAAAACCCCTAGTTTGGAGCACTGCAGAGGGTGGTGAAGATCGCACAACGCATCATCAAGATGCCACTCCCCTCCATAGCCTCAGTCTATGAAAAGCGGTGCCTGCGAAGGGCACGAAGCATCATGAGAGACTCTTCCCACCCCAACCATACACTGTTTGTCCCCCTACGTGGCACCCGCTCTGGGACACGCTACCGCAGCCTCCCGGGTAGAACCAACAGGACTATGCACAGCTTCTTCCCTTCAGCAGTCAGACTGCTGACAGAACCCCACGCTGTCCCATACTGCCTGGTTGTTGTCGTGTGCTGTGCTGAAGCGCAATTCTGTATTCACTGTATTTATTATTATCTGTGTATTTATTCCTATTTATACATTTCCCATCTATTTACCTTTATTTTTGTATCATTTATTTTGGTACATACTTCTGATAATTGTGTATGTAACTGACTGTTTTGCGATCTGGTTAGACCATCCTTACATTTCGTTACGCTGTGCTTGCATTTTTATAATGACAATAAAGTAATGTAATCACCAGCTTCCTTCATTGTGGATCCTGACTCGAACAGATGGATCGATGTGCTCATCGTGAAGACAATAGAAGTCTTGTATTAGATACTGGGGCATTTCCACAACCTGACCTTGAACATGTCCTTCATCCTGTCAGGAGGACGCTCTGTGACCAGGTGGTTGGTGTGGGAGAGCTGAAGGCGCTGGTGTTGTCAGTCTTGATTTATTTGTAACCAAACCGCCAGTTAAGATGATGCTTTTCCCTTGAGCCCATGAAGGAATGGCGATATCTTTCAGAATAACCTCACACACCAGATGTTATAGGAAGATTGTCGAGGCACATTCATTAGTTGACCTTGCATTGCAGCCGAATCCTTTTATCAGGCCACGTTTTGTGTTTGTGTCCGAACTGGACCGATCCTCGTCACGTCAGATCTGTTGGCAATTACAACGTATGGCTGTGGTTTATGTGTGTTACGACTCAAAGAGATGATTGCTTGTTCAAAAGAACAATGTCTGCTCCTGAGGAAGTTAGAGTAGATGTTGAAATATCTCAGTTATATCCCTGAGAGAGTAAAGAGCAAACAGAGCACTGAAGGCTTTTCTCACTGGACATTTGATTGACAGATGTCCATCCAATCACCTGCAACGAAAGCTTCTGGGATTATTCTGTGTTAACAAACCATTTGGAGCATCAGGTTATATTCATGCTCCCAATGGGATACACCACTCTGGTTTTAGTGAGCCCATGGCCTATACCTGTAGAACCGCCCCATGATAACGTATTACTAAGCCTCAAAGGAAATCTGTGAGCATGAAGTCTGATTCATCCTCCCACCAGCAGGGTTTAAAACGTTTTATCATTTCCTCCCTGACTTTTATGAAGTTCTCTCACAGTGGAAAATATAAAAAATAAATTGCAAGAATGAAAGAAAGGCTTCAGCGATGAATAATGCATTTGATTTTTGCAACAGCTTTACCAACATGTTTGACATGTCAATCAATGTGGGCTGGAGTCACAACTCTTCTTTGTTGGATTTTCTGTTAATAAAGTTATTTTTACCGTAGGTGCTTTTCTTTCACCCTCAGCCATGGCGTCAGCCTCACTGTCTTCCATTGTGTTATAATACGTGTAGACAAGCTGGCATTTATGTACAAGTACCATTCAAACACACTACAAAACCCCCCACAAACTTTTTTAGATGGAGTTTTGTTGATGTCTTATTTTTGACACTGTTTCTTTGTTTGACAGGTGAGCCGACAGCTCTGCTCCCAGTCGGAAGATCAACAGAGAAGTCACCGTTCTGTAAATAGAGACTTCCTCTCTTCTGGACTGCAAATCATCTTTGGAAAACTCTGGATGCTTCTTCTCTATGGACGTCGAGGACTGATCCTTCAACACTTCTTTTTGAAGGACTAATGGACAACAGGATTCATCCTCTGACATTTGACTGCTTTTAGAGGATACAACGGGAACTCTCCCAATATGGGATTTCTAGAGTCCAATGTTGGAGCTGTATCACAAGTTGACCAGGATGAACAGCAGGTCAGTTTGTAGTAAGCATCGCAAATATTCAATATAAAATATCATTATGTTTTATCAGTCAAATAATGGCTTCCTTGTATAACAACGTGTAGTTTCAAAGTTTCACATACAGAGGAAAATATGTGGCTTGGCAGCAGATATTCAGGGGGATTTCCAAAGAAATACACCAACACATGTATCATGGTTTCATACTGTTTCCATGGCACAGAGGGGGACATCCTGGCATGGAATCTGAAGCTACTACACATGATGAGCACAGCCTAATGGAACCAGTGCTGTAAGAAGGTATAACCTGATCAAACCCAGCAGCTCTTAACAGACAGGAAGTTGGATCCAGTCCTGGTTAACTTCTGTTTGGAAAATGGTTCCGTTGCTGTTTCCCTCGCTTCTGCCAGGTTCGGTTCTGTATCAGCTCTGCAGGTGAACGGTTCGCTGACAGCATCTCCAATGAAACACAACGCATCTGGTCCAGAGTGTGTGATGACAACAAACTGTTTTCCACTAGTTACTCAAGGATGATTTTCCAGTAGGTACCGCTGACACTTCCTCTGTCTGTGTAAGTGATGACATCAGTAATAAAGTATGGTTGTGTAACTAACGCTTGTGTATAAAAACAATGACTATAGTTTGTATCTCGTGGTAAAGCAATGCCGGTCTGTCGGCCTGTCCATCACTTCGGACCAACAACTTTTGGATTTATTGTCAGAAAATGGAGCACTGTTGGTCCAAATAGGATAACATCTACATCTGGAGACATGGTCCTGTACACTTAAGGTACACTTTGTGGTCCAGAGTAAAATATCCCCTTGGCGTCTGATAAGGGCGCACAGGGCACCCTTTAGGATCTGTATGACATACATCAAGTTTTAATTATCGACAATGGAAACCAATCCACGCCAATATTCGACCATACACAAGTGCTCTGGAAATCGGGACATGTACTATGTAAGTAAGGGGGAAAAGTGTGTGTATGTAATAAGTGGGAGGGATAGATACATGCAACAATGGGACTTTCACCAAGGAGGCTAGTGTGTACGTCCAGTGTGAAACTAAAACTCATAAAGGAATCATTTAAAGTTAGGTGAGGATGACGCGTAATACGGAAACCTACTGTATTTGTTCTTACCCAAACCATGATATTTGATTAGTTGATTAGTTAGTAAGCTAAATCAACAAGTAGAGGAAAAACTATTGAGAGAAAAAATGAATGTAAATAGAGATGTTTTGCTGATTGTGTCTCTTGCGTTCGATCAACTGATCCCATCCAATCTTCCAACATCTGTAAAATGTAAATGTACATTGACTTCATTTTTGAACACCTCAAACACTTTTAAGAAACGTCAGCATTCACCCATTTATAAAGATGTGTAAGCCTGCTTGTGAATGCCGATGTCGGTGTGTTTAACCAAACTACAGTTTCAGACCCTAGATGTTGCTGAAAACATGTTGGATGCCTGGTGGATAATTGTGAGTTCAGTTCAAATCTATCAGCTGTATTTGAAGTGACTTCCATCCCCCAGTAGCATCAAGGGTACTCGTCCCGTCAGAAGTGGTGATGAAGTTATTAAATCACCAGCCAGTTGCTTTTCAGTGGTTCTGTATACACCCTGGGATGACTCCTGGAGTCATGCAGAGGAGGGAAGCATGTTGTTGTCAATCAGCCGGTGAAACAGTCTCATTATTCTGAAACTCACAGATGTATCCCTGCTTTGTTATTTCTTGTTAAATGATTTCAAATTATATCGCAGCCTGCTCTACGCAACAAGAGCACCATCTGTTGACCTGTCCAATCATTCTGCCGCTAACAAACGAATCAACCCTGTGAATAATCGCTGTGTTGTGTCCTTTGAGAGCAGTTCTTGGTTCTTCTGGAAGTGTTCCGCAACTACAAGGATGCTTCATCACAGAAACACATTGTTGCATTTGGCAACAATCCCTGGCTGGATATGAGACAACAGCACCATCCCGTTGAGCCAAATTGAGCGTCAACATGTTTCCTACTCAGAATCATAACTCATATCTGAACACACAGACACGATGTAGCTTTAATGAGTTCACTTCCAAAGACAGCATTGCCCAGAGATCTGCTCAGAAGTCACAGAAAAAGATTCTCCTCTTGAATTCAGAACCGGCCTAATACCGTTTGGTTTACCACGTTATACATGTCCTCACAGCCGGCTAACACATCCTGTGCATATACAAACAAACCTCCCATAAATGAATACATTGTTCATTACATATAATTGTGCTGTCGATGAGAGCTTCTTAAATGTTTCAGCCGACGAGGACCCCGGTGAGATATTAGCCTCCCTTGCTCTGGGAAACAGGCTTATTAAAAACATTCATATTGGTGCCATAAAGGGACCAACCAGCAGACAGCCTGAGAGTCAGTCTGCATCTCAGCCCACAGCGCAGGATCACTGGGGAGGATTCTCCATGCGTTCTGTTGCATTGCACTTTTCTAAATGCTTTTCTTCAGGGAAATTACAGGAGAAGGAATGTCTCCAGAACAAAGACATCAGTGTAATCAGACGCTCCAGACTCTCTGCTCTGGGTCTGTCTTCTTCAGTACCCTGCTCTGAACCCCGCTGCCTGTCTGTCAAACACGGCCCCGCTGAAGGGCTCCGTTTGCTTTTCCAAAGCGTGTGAAATGCGATGCAGAGAGAACAGAAGACGAGCGCTGCCTGAAGCGGTGCATGTTTCAGGAGGAGCGAGCGCTTCCTTCAAACATCCCGCCTCCTTCTTCTCTGCTGAAGGCGTCCTTTGAAAACACGACACACATTCTCAAAAGGCATTGGCACCGCTGGCCTCTGCGTGGCAAAACACTTTGACGTGTGCAGGGTCGGTGCCAGACTCCCAGCCGGTATCTGAGTCACTTCAGAGGAGTCAGGGGAGGGTCTGGGGGGCTGGAAATACAGAAACCCTCGCTTTGATTTCTCTCAACAGAATCAAAGGAAGTAAAGGCAGGCAATCCTCACTCTTCTTCTTTTACTGCAGTCATGACAAGAGCACTTCAAAGGCCTCTCCTCCTCTCACCATATGTTGCATAGTTTCATAACCTAATGAGGGTTTTGTAATTACACCGTCCACCAGGGGAATGGAGCTCATTGATTCTCTGGGAACATAATTCTCCTTTAATTGATTTGGTTGAATTGGTTTTCCATCACAAAAGGTCAGAGTGACGTGTTGGGGGAAGGACTAAAGATGTGAATGTAAATCAGGTTATATAGTCTTCCACAGCTTCCCAGGCCACAGCAGATTATGTAGCACATGTTCAAACACTAAGGACGTATCTAATGTCATCATGTTCTTTGTTTTCCCGCTGCATGACGTTTCGATGCGATTGCTCTCATCGAGCCCTCAGATAAAGAGATAGCTGTCGTTCTGTGTGTGATAACGGGTGCCGCTGTGAGAAGTGTTGACTCACAGTAGCCTTCTCACTTCGCTGTGTTGGAATCCTTTAAGCCCAGCCTGGGAACGCCGGTCTGAAACGTTGCTACGTCTCAGCTGAAGAACTCCATCCCATCCAGGCGTGACCAGAATGGAGAACACTCGTCTTTATTCCATCCGTCTCACAGTGAGGGAATGACATGTCAGCATTTTTATAAACATCTGTTGCATCATAACGGATCAAAGTGTGTGATACGTTAAAGTAGTTACTGTATGTGAACATGGTGGAGTAGAGCCTTAAGAATGGAACACAAGTCTCTCTTCTCGCTACATAATACCAGTCTGAAGGCCATGTGATGGGAGACCCTAACCAAATGACCAAAGCACTAAAGTGGTGGTCCTTAAAAAAGAAAAGAAATGAGAAAAGAAGAAGAGCAGAGGGGACCTGCACTGTTGTGATCATTTGATGTTATTTAAACATAATTGTATTGTTTTGTGCATCTATGGAATTGTGTATTCAAGTGTCCTAGCTGCCATTTAGATCTTACATCTATCAGTCTAAAGAACATTATGTTTTGAATATTTTCACCGCTTTACCCAATGGTTGTTTTAAGCTCATACCTTACACACTTTACAACAATCTGCCTTTAAGACATCTCTCAGACGATTCCCTGATATCTTAAAAGGCCTCGTCCTAACACTTTGGATTTCAGTAGTATAAATAAATGTGATATAAATGTCTGCTTTATTATGTATTTGAAAATACAAATAATGATTATATTATATGACAGGTTTGGTAATGTATTTTTAATATAATACATCATCCATCTGGCAAATTAGCACAAAGAAAGGCCCTCTTATTGTGCAGTGGGTTCATGTGGGTCCAACACAAATGGAACTATTCTTCTATAGGGCTTTCTAAATCAGAGGCATAACTGTGTGAGTGTTTGCTGTCATTTATTATTTAAAGTGTAGCCTTCTGATTTGAGTCTGTTCCAATGTGTGGGTGTCGGGCACTTTTTACCATTGGATTTCCCAGAATACATCAGTGAAGCCAACTGTGTATGTGGGGATATGAGACCACGATGAAGACTTTAATAACATTCTGGGGAAGTTAGAATGTCTTTACATTTGTCCACAATAAGGACCACAATATTCAGAACAGGAAGTAGAAACAACTCCATCCTTTAAATCAGGGGTGCCCAATACGTCGATCGCAAAGGTAGTGTGGGTAGATTGCATGGCATTGAATAAAAAATAGGGGACATTTTTTTATTTTATTTTTTTTTTCAAAGTTGGCCTATCATCCATCCTTACTATGGCATTTGCCACTTGATTGACGTACAGGTAAGCCAGTCTGAGTTGTATTGTGCCATACGGGTTCATGCAATTATGAGAGAGCCTCACCTCCTCATCTGAAGCGCAAATGCGTTTACAGTCTATCTGCCGTTTAGCAGATAGACTGTTTACTGTTTACCCCCCCCCCCCCGCGCGCGACACAGATTGGGCAGGGGCGGCCCTGTAGGTAGATCTTTTGGGCTTGGTCATTTTAAAAGTAGCTCCCAAGCTGAACAAGTGTGGGCACCCCTGCTTTAAAGGATCTGTAATCCCTGGTGTGGAGGTGGCCAGTAAACATATGGTAATACATATGAGGCCTCACTCTATTACTCTTAGCATGTAATTGGCATGTTTGGTGGACTGATGATTGCCAAGCACAAAGAAGACATTGTATTCAGACCCTATGACCATACGTGCTTGATACGTAATGAACACCCCCCACCCCCTGAGGATATACATTAGTGTCATCATACAGTAGGTCGCTGCAGTAATGCATCACAGTTGTGGCCATTAGTGTTGTTTAGACGGGCCTCAGGGGGCTATCGTTATATTCAGGTGTGGGATATTTGATGAGAATAGATCTCTGAGCACGTACACAGACCAGCTGACGTCACGTCCGCTCATCTCACGCCAATTAACTCACGCCTATCTAATTAGCACTAAGATGGATCGCTCCTGTCCCCCCCCCCCCCCGGCAGCAGGTTAGATTACTTATGGAGGAGGTAAAGGAAGCAGGAGTCATCCTGTCCACGCTGAAAACACGAGCGCCTGGGTAACAGGTATATCATTCCTCTTGGTTGTAATACCATTGTATTACTGTCTGAGATGTGCAGTCATGGTACACAGTGGATCCTTATGGAACCCCAGTTTATCGACCATTTTCTTACGTATTATACATTTTCTTAAATGTGTAATACAAGAAATGCAAAATTTTAATAATATGTGCTAAATTGCATACAACATGAATATTCCATTGGATAAAGCCAGGTTTTATTTGGATGACGAAGGGAATTTTTGATATTTCTTTGTATCATTTCATTATTCAGGATAAATAACTTGAATTGACAAAAATAAATGAACAAACCTAAAGAGAAAAAGGACTAAAGTTATTCCATGCTTTTAGAAAAATAACATTTTATAAATTAGGCTATACGTGATAAAAGAACAGATCCACTCAGTCTTAATATGGTTATGAAAAAAACTCATTTTGAGTAAACAGTCTTTAAAGTGTGCAAGACAACGGTGAATAGTGTAAGATCTAAACTAATGTTCCGCAGTGCATTACTGACATCAGGACACATTGTTGTCTAAAGCACTCGTGTACTCCTCACTGTACAGTTTACATTCATTATTTTACCTTCTATGTTTCTTGGAGTTATTTTTTAACTGCACTGTTAGTGTAAAGTTGTATTATTATAATTGTTACTATTATTATTATTATTATGCTGCAGTGTTTATTGTATCTTTTGTAACTCTGGCACAAGTCTTATCTTGTCTTGTGTAAAAAGATAACAGAAACAGGGTCAGCCGAGGTCGGCCGCCCGCCCGCTCGTGAGAGAGCTTTCCACTTCTCCATTTCCTGACAACAGCAACTCACACAGAGAGCAAAGGAACAGCCAGTGATACTTCTATTTGAAGAAACAGAATTGTTTGACCCTATTACTGGTGTGAAAGAAATAGAAAAAAAGTCTGTGAAGCATGGAGTTTCAAAGTTTGGCCAATAAACATTTACTGAACATGTTGTAGGAAATTGCTAACCAATCCTTTGTTAAGCAAAGAGCTGAAGATGTCACAATATTAATGGTCATTTTTTACCACTGATTTATATCAGCACACGTTTCGGTGAGGAAAGCTGTGGGGATCGAGCAGTTTAGCATTGTGCTCCAGCCAGATTAAAGAGGACGTATCTGCATAATGTCTGTAGGAATCGGTTTTCTTCACAGCTGCCTCTTCATTGTCTGCCCGCTGACACACATTTCTCATTCTATTGGGAAGCTAATAATTGGTTGAAAAGTGTAAAAGCAGAAGATAATGACAACTACAACAGAGCAGAGCAATGAAGGCTGAGAGAGCCATCAGAGTCCTACCTGAGCAGCCAACCCAGTCTCACGGCATTTCGTGTTCACCAACACGATTTTTAATCTATTGATTCGTGTTCACCATCACGATTTGCCCCTTTTTTTCGTGTTGCACAGCACGATTTTAAAAGCAATGTATTTCTACTGGTAATGTGTTTCGTGCCAGCAGGCTTCAATTTCACCTTGCAGTATCAACACTAATTCGGCTGACTTTTACATTTGATCTAATTCATAGATAGGTTATATTTACACCATAACGGTGCACAGCTGATAGAAAAGGACTGTAGTTTTTAAAGATATTACTGATTTTCTTTGAATGTAAGAATGTAAATACTGAGTCTGAAATAGTATAGCAATATGCTGTAAAATGATGTGAAAGCATGCATAAAACTATACATCTTCAGATGTTGTACATACTACATACACACTAATAATACAAAGTTATTATGGCCTTGTGTGCACCGCCTAGTGGTTAAAGCAAGTTATTGAATTATTGTTTTTATGTGTTATATTTGATCAAAAAAATATTAAGAGTACATAATTTCATAGGGGGAAAGTATAAATATAGAAATATAGAATATCAAGAAGATACTATAAGTGATCTCTACAATAAAACAGTTTAGTGCAGGATGTACAAATATATTAATAGGAGGAGGTGCAAAATAGAAAAACCAATTAACCTTTATTTAAACATTAAATAACAGATTAAGGTCTTCTTTTAAATAAGAAAAAAACTTTGGGGGTATCTATCTACAGATAAATATTAAGCCTGACAAAGTACTTAACGTCTAATATATTGCTTTCCTGCAATGTTAACTATGTTGAAGCACTTATTTTAACTGATATTATGTATGTAGATAGAATAAGAAATGTGCAGAATATGACAGTTTAATGGTGGAGGTACACACATATTGATAGATGTCTTGTAATGCACTGTTGAGGAACCTGTGACCCAAGTGTTTCATTCATTGCATAACTACACCGTAGTTGTGTATGATATGTCAATAAACCTTTGAAAATCTTGAAAGGGATGTGCAAAATAGCCATAATATACAGTCTTTAATTAACTATTAGTAGAGAATAACGAGTAATGAATATACTTTATTACTCGTTTCCATTCATGTCAATTGCAGATACATGTTTAGTCTTCTCAAGCACCAACTATCAAATATCTCTCCTGATTGTTGGCACTTGACAATCACCTTCCCTGAATTTTACTCAGGTGTAACTAAAGTCTGATTTAAGGGTTGTTTATATTTCACATCATTAATCAGAATCTGCAAAGTAACTCAAATAAATGCAGTGGAGTAAAAATACCAGGTTAACCTCTGAATTGTAGTGGAGTAGAATTACAAAGTAGCAATGAGCTGTCATGTGGGTATATATTAATGCTGCGCATTATGGACACAAGCGATTTTCACCCATTTATTAATTATATGTTTTACATTTTATAACACCAATGTGTTTAATACTGGCAACTTCTAATTGTGGGAAAAACGAAAACGTTCAGTAGAGACGTCCCATAGAACATTTTGCGAAACACAATAGCCAGCATGTGTAGTTCTGGGGGGGCGTTCGATTCCAGTTTGGATAGTCTGGCGTGGTTTCGTTCCATTTCAAACAGCTGTTTGACGCTCTGCGTAACCTTACGGGACTGTAGTCCTAAACGATAGCTGGGGATTATGGGTAGTGTAGTGTCTTCGGCCATCCTAAACTCAGAATTGTTGACAATCGCAATGATGCTCGAAATGTCCCTTATAGGCCTACGTCTGTTTCCGGTTATTTTTATTTTGAAATTCAGTTCCTGACGGACGCCAAAAAAGCCAGAGATTATGGAATTAAACCAATAAATAAAAGCAAGGATAATTGAGTGTTATTGGTGAGTAAATAACAGTGTTATTTTGAAAAGAATAACAAATTAGAAGGAAACAAATATTTAAAAATACAGATTTCAGTATCCTGAGGCTCTGAGCCCCATTTATTTTCCTCACAGACGGAAACAAAAGTCCGAAATTATACGATTTAAAATAAAAGCAATTATTGTGGCTTGATATTGAGTAAAAACATGTTTTTATGAACCACACAGCTTCCGGTCTCCCACGACCCGACCGGAGAAAAAGACGTGCTGCAGCCTGCAGGCACGAAACACGTTACCAGTAGAAATACATTGCTTTTAAAATCGTGCTGTGCAACACGAAAAAAATGGGCAAATCGTGATGGTGAACACGAATCAATAGATTAAAAATCGTGTTGGTGAACACGAAATGCCGTGAGACTGGGTTGGAGCAGCAGATACAGCCTGGTTCCAGTTCTCTGCTCTCACATTGTGTCTACCACTGCTCAGCTGCTCTATCTGTGCAGCCGGGATGGATTGGCTCTCATAAAACCAGCTGCACAACAATGGTGCAAGGAGATTGGCATTAACCAAATAACACTGCAGGGAGAAGTCACAAGCTTTTCATGAAAGCAAGTCATTTTAATAACTGTCAGACGTTTGGTGGCAATCAGAAGCCAACAAATGTGTCTTTTGTCTGTTTTGTCAGCGTCTTTGTTTCCTGACAGTGTCTTTATCTGCCTGATACAACATGTCTGGAGGCCTCTGTGCTCAGGAAGGCACGGCGGACACTTTTCCTCCCAGTGTGACTTGCTGCTCTACAGTATATCGCAAGCTGCACAATCATAATAGTTTCCCTTTGTATTGCCTTGTGGCAGCGTTTCTTATTTAACTCTTTGCACAATCCATTTTATTCCTTGCCATTTCACGCGTTGTGGATTTTCCCAGCCACAAGTTAATCAATCAGGTATATGTGGTCAGCTTACTCCCCTCCAGACTAAGTGAGTCATATTTAGCACAAAGAGAAACTGTGAGGTGTGTGCCAGGCTTTAGTGTTCAGCAGCAATAGTCCCGTTTCATCTCAGGGCTTTTAACAAGATAAACCTCCACTGACAGTGACCCCAGATGAAAGGAGAAGAAACAAAGCTGGGAAGAGTTCAGGGAAAGTTCTCCAACGCCGCACTTACCCACCCGCTCACCCCGCCTACATCTCAACCCAGGCCTGGTGCTGCTGGTGGGGGGGAGAGTGTAGGGCGGCGGAGTGCGGCAGTGGACTAGAAAAAGTTATTTCGCCTCGATTACAACTTTATGGTTGATCCCATAAGGAGGCCTCGATGCCCGGATTGACGGCTCTAATCTCGCTGACTCTCTCGAACTTGGCCTCTTCGTTTGTTCTTTAAGCCCTGGATTCTCGTGTTTCTACAACTCTATTTGGAGGCAGCGCTGGTTTATGCTGTGGGGGCTCTAAGGATGGTGCGTCAGACATGCTCACACATGTACATGATTCAGAGTTTCATCAGAAGTTTTCACCTGACAATACAGTGATGACCTTTGGTATATTGCAGAAAATAATCTCTGTGGCAAACACACTTTTATGATACTTACATGTTTAGTTCAGCAGGATAATCTCCACATATTAAAACCACTTTATTCTTTCTTTAGTAAAGCTAATGTTTGTCTATAAAGGAACTACAGCATGGTCACATGACTACATGTCCCTATGGCTAAGCTAACTGCTGACTCGTGTTGACATGACAACGTTTAGTCGTCTCATTTAGTCTCATATTTGTTATGACACAAAGAAGCTACCGTATGTTAACCCACCGAAACGTGACAACTTATGTTTTGTCCAGATGTTCATCTTGCTTATAACTTCAACTTGTTGCACTTTTATATCTTGTCTTAATGCCTTTGTGTCTTTATTTTAATATTTTAACGTTTTAAACACAGTTTGCTTCATGTATTCATGTGATTTAGCTTAAAGCACGTACGTATATCATCTCATGGATTGTCCAAGAGACACCATTTAATTGAGCACGTTGTCAGGAGGAATATGCATTTCAGTGAAACCCTGAATAGTATATAGAGATATACTGTACAACATGACAGCAGCTTGTCGTGGCAACGCAGCACTCACACCAGGAAAGAATGAAACAGAGAGGAATCAATGAAACACAGAAATAGCTGAGATGAATCATTATTATTTAGTTGCGCACCTCCAAACAGCAATGGGGCAACACTACCTGCGCTCAAGCAATCATACAGCAATGCTTCCACGAATACAAGAAACACAGGGGCAGATATACGTTTTCTAAATGACACACGAACATGTTCCTGAACATGTTTAACGCACACACATAGTCAGTTCTCCTAAACGTGGACATGTTCCAGGTGTCGAAAGGTCATCATCTTATGACGTCTTTAGGAGTCTTGCAGGATATGAATTATCCAAATAACAAACTATATACGTCTGCACATGAACGCACATACATTTCTTTACATGAACTAACACTTAACTGTATTATATCTAAATGCAGCCTCTTTGCATTTCCTCTGAGCTTGGTGTCAGCTCACTTAACGTAATAATTAACAGAGACGATTCTATGGAAACTGTAATTCAATAACATACCTAGTTACTATGACTCGGTCCAAGATTGATATAACAAGCTAATTAACAGTAAATCACACCCCCACACTAACCCTTTGTACATTATCTCCTCCTCAGAATGTGAGGCTGTGGGAGCCTCTCTGGTGCTCCCACAGCCTGTGTGTTCACCGGCAGAGTGTGGACAGCCAGCTGCCACTGTGAAACATTAATGAGCCTGATTTCCGCGGCACGCCGGCTCTCATATGGAGCGCTGCATGGGAAGCACCTGTAAGCATGACAGCCCACCCCTCTTTCTCACAAACACCAACACACAGTGGCAGCTCGGCTGAACGCAGGAAGCAAAACGAGTCACTGGAAGAGCCGCTCATGGTTTACTGTCTCCCAATTGCCAACGCCTGGCTCAACAGGATGTGTCTCAGGAGTCACAATAAAGAAGCAACACAGAAAAGCAAACAAACCGCAGCTTCTCTCCATGTTTTGGATATGCGCTCCACAGCATGCAGTGTGCTGTGCTAAGATCCCGGAACCAAACAACTATTACCAATCACATTATTACATATAAACGCTTGCATACTTGTAGTGACCCAGGTGACTTCTTAAAGGAAGGAGGTTTCAATATACCTGGCAAACATGCGACACCTTTCCCATTATAGTACTATTATGTAACGAATTGGACCCTTTTTGTTCCAATTGATAACTTCATTTGCAAATGAAGGTAAATGATGGTGCTTGTTTGTGTGTTGCCGTGCTTCTGCATTTTATTAAGAAATTCGTTTTCAGTCCTTCCATGCTCTAGGGATGGCAAGGTCGGTCAGTCAGTCAGTCAGTCAGGCAGTCAGTCAGTCAGTCAGGCAGTCAGTCAGTCAGTCAGTCAGTCAGTCAGGCAGTCCACCACTTTTATGCAGAAAATAGTTCAACAGCTGTTATCATGGGAATTTATAATAAGTCAATACATATAGGTTTCCTAAATGTTCTCCGACAAAAGGGTTTCGCCTTGACCATTGTCAGGCAATTATCACATGGATGTTAGGCTTGTAATTACCATGCAATGATGGCAAGCCATTTGAGTATTTATTCCATATCCTTGATATCAGACGGCAGCTGCCTACACTAGTTGGCTCTTTAACTTGTTAGATATATGGTCAAACTAGTTTGGCACTCTGCTTTACTAGTTAAATAAAACATTATACTAGTCACTCTTTTTCAGCAACTAGTGGCACTTTTGTCTGACTAGTTAGCACATAAGCCTTACTAGTTACGCCAGGAGCAGCACTAGTATCACCAAAGTCCCAACTTGTAAGCTTTTTGATGAACTAGTGACCCTCTGACCGTACTAGTGACCCTAAAAGTCTTACAAGTGACCTAGTGCGCTGCAAAAGCAGGGTTCACTAGTAAGCATGTCTGAAAATGAGCTGATCAGATTTTGGCCGCTTTATGATTAACGATGTCTTGGCTTGTGTAACCATTAGCCAATCACCAACCAAGGTACCCCCCCTTATCACCTGAATCTCCTCCGAGAGCACCATTGTGTTCTTTTTAACCAAATATCTCTCAGAGGGGCGTGGGGAGGGGCTCCGTATTTTCGTCCTGGCTGTATCTGACCATCACGCCATCCTCTGCACTGTTCCGTTCCCAGGCAGCATCCTAAACACACCATCATGTTTAGGAACATCAAGACTGTGAGTGCACCGGCCCTATCCGACCTGATAGCTACCCACATGGCCTCGGGTCCCTCCGACTCCACCGTGGACGGCCTGGTAGCCCACTACAACACTGCCCTATCCCTCAGTCTCAATTATCTCGCCCCCATCAAAACCCGGACTGTTTCCTTCACTCGCCCTTCCCCCTGGTTCACCACCGAACTCCACCGCTTGAAGGCCTCTGGTCGCCAGCTGGAGAGGCTCTCCAAAAAAACTGGCCTCACGGTCCACCTCCTGGCCTTTCGTGACCATGTCAAAACTTATAAGGAAGCTCTCTCCCACGCCAAGACTCACTACTACTCCCGTCTCATCGGTGCCCAGCAAAGCAACTCCAGAACACTGTTCTCCACCATTAACCGCCTACTCCGCCCCCCCGACGCCCCCCAGCCCTCAGGGGCTCCTGATCTGTGCTCCAAATTCCTCGACTTCTTCGAGGCGAAAGTCGAGGCCATCCGTCAGCAGCTCCTGGTGCCTGGCCCTCCCCCCTACCTGCACCTCAGCCACCTGGTAACGCACCCCCAGCGCCGCGCCTCTCCCACTCCAACCTCTCCTCCTTCTCCCTTGTGGATGCTCTCCAAGTGGCCAAACTGGTCAGCTCGACCAAGACCTCCACCTGCTCTCTGGACCCCATGCCCACAGCCCTGGTCAAGGACTGCCTACCCACCCTCTGTCCCTACATGGTGGTCATCATCAATGCTTCTCTGGCTCCTGGTATAGTCCCCACCAGCTTCAAAATGGCCTCAGTCACCCCCATACTCAAAAAACCTGGCCTGGACCCCGACGACCTCCAGAACCACCGGCCGATCTCCAACCTTCCCTTCCTAAGCAAAACTCTGGAAAGAGTGGTCGCCGGCCAACTCCATCTGTACATGAGCTCTATGAGCCCTTCCAATCCGGCTTCAGACAGCAACACAGCACTGAGACCGCTCTCATCAAGATCACCAATGATCTCCTCATTGCTGCTGACTCTGGCCGCCTCAGCATCCTCATCCTCCTGGACCTCTCTGCAGCGTTTGACACCATCTCTCACAACATCCTCCTCACCCGCCTCTCAGACCTCCTAGGTGTCACTGGCACAGCGTTGTCTTGGTTCACATCCTACCTCCATAACAGGAAACAGTTTGTCTCCATCAATGGCTCAAATTCACCCCCGGCCCCAGTCCACCACGGTGTACCCCAGGGCTCTGTGCTTGGCCCCCTCCTGTTCACCATTTACACCATTACATTTACATCATGGACTCAATTTCCACTGTTATGCTGATACAGTTGGATATCATCACCCAACTGTATCTCAGCACCACTCCATCCTCCCAGCTCCCCCCTCAGTCTCTCATCAACTGCCTGCATGACATCAAAGCATGGATGTCTTCCAACTATCTCAAACTAAACTAAAGCAGGAAAACAGAGCTCATGGTTGTGGCACCCAATGCGCTGCTCCAGAAGGTTGGTGACTTCATCCTCGAGGTTGACGGCTGCTCCATCTCCCCATCTCCTGAAGCCCGCAACCTGGGCGTCATCCTCGACTCCACCCTTTCCTTCCACTCCCTCGTCAAGTCTGTGACCAAATCAGCCTTTTTCCATCTAAGGAACATTGCCAGACTCCGACCGTCACTCTCGGAGTCGGTTGCAGAAACCCTAGTCCATGCTTTTGTCACCTCCCGCTTGGACTACTGCAATGGTGTCCTGTTTGGGGTTCCCATCAAAACCCTGGACAGGCTCCAGTATGTCCAAAACTGTGCTGCTAGGGTACTCACACATACAAAGCCGTGGCAGCACATCACTCCCACCCTCATCCACCTCCACTGGTTGCCGGTCAAGTCCCGCATATCATACAAAATCCTCCTCCTTACCTACAAGTCCCTCCATGCCCATGCCCCCCAGTACCTATCGGACATCCTTCGCCAACATGCCCCACCCCGAAACCTGCGGTCTTCAGACTCTGGCCTGCTTACCACCCCTAGCACCACACTGCGAACCTTCGGGGACAGAGCCTTCAGTGTGGCAGCCCCCACCCTGTGGAAGGCTCTCCCTGCGTAGATCCGCAACATCCCCACGCTTGACACCTTCAAATGGGCCCTTAAGACCCATCTGTTTACTAAGGCCTTTGGCCCCTAATCTATTTGGTGTTTTGTCTGTCAGACTTGTTGTCTGACTGCCATTTGTTTTGTTATGTTTGTTTTGCCCTGTTCTTCTTTGTTAAGCGAACTTGGGTCTCATGAAAGGCGCTATATAAATCCAAGCTATTATTATTATTATTATTATTATTATTATTATTATTATTAATCTAAACAGACAGAGAATCAGCCCTTTTGAAACAGGGCTGAAACAGAGGGGATTGTGGGATGCTGCAATGATCTGTTTGGTGTTTCAGCCAATCAGAGACATGTTCTGTATATATCTGAGACCTATATATTGATGAAAAACAGTATAATAGGGGACCTTAAGACTGTAATGTAAATTACCTAGCTGAATCAATCCTCTTCCTGCGTCTCTTTCCTGTATACAGTCATTGCTTTTCTGTGTAACTTGTTCAGATCTTGGTACTATTTACTGTACTAGAGCAGGACTCTGTCCTTTCCAGCTGGACATAAGATTGATTCTGTTAAATGCTATAACTCTTTATTAAAAAACACAACTTTGGTTTAAGCTTGTATATTTGTTGTTTTCTTACCAGAAGGTGATTAAGAGTGGCATTTCCACCACAGCTGTTAGCTGTATTTCCAGGGAGTTGTATAAGACATGCATGGTCATGTTCCAAGATGAACCGTTATATCTCTGGTGATCCTTCAGTTAGTCATCAGATCAACATCTTAATTAGTCAAATACTCTAGAACAAATCTGCTCAGGTGTGCTCTAGGTAGCCCACCAAAATCCAACAGAGATGTATTTAACATTTACTCAGTGTGAGGGAAATATTTTGTTTAAGTGTTTGTACCAAAAAGCATTTTGTGTTTCACATAGGTCTGCCATAACTTAGAGCAGGGGTTTAAAGGTTTAAAGGTTAAAGGGTTAAAGGTTCCGCTTTCCTGTTGGGGGACTGTGACTAACTGCCAGAGGACTTTAACAGACTGTCTTTGTCTCTGAATCCATGTGTTTTTGTGATTATCGATCAGAAGACGCGCGAAATAGAGGCCCCTCCCGGATTCTCCGGTAGATCGTCTGTGTTTTCTGTGTAATGCTTCAGTGAGTTGGAGGGTTTTCGCATAGCATGTTGTGTAAACGCTTTGAGCTCACTCACGGCCGTTGGCTCTCATTAAACTCAGTGTTTGATATAAAGCGGACTCCAGCCTCCATTTCTTCCATCAACATTGCTGAGCAGGAAGTTTCTCTCACAGATTGGCGTCACGAACAGGCACCTTCAGATCTTTGAAACATTGGTGAGTACATTTCTATTTTGAGATTGACTCGCCAGCGTTTGAGATCAACGGTGTATTAAAATTACCTGAGAGAACTGAGCTGCTGCATTTTTTTTGGGTTTCTCTACTCATTTACATCTGGAGGCTAATCTATAACCTCAGGAATCGGTGTCAAGGGGATATTGTCCTGGCCGATTTCCCCGTGTTTGTTGCTGGGACAGGTGTCTACGAGCAAACACGGCCTATGTGAAAACTATGAGAATATTTGGGGCTAATGATAACCTAGGAATATCGAATTTCATCGATCTCCTCTGTGTGTGCTTCTTGGAATTAACTCACCAGGCAATTACACACAACAAATATTCAGAGAAACTTTTGAGAGATGCACCAGCAAAGTGGATTTTCTGAATTAGAAGCAATGTCGCAAGATTTGTATTTAAACAAATCGCCGAATGTAGGAGTTTTCAGAGGATAAATAGCATTTCTGCTGAGGTGCCGATTCTCCGCCCCCTGGGGAGAGCTGCACGTAGAAAAAAGGAGCATACAGCATTATCCGCGATTATTGACACTTTTGAACTAAAGAAAGTGCTCAATGTGTGGTTTGAGAATGTTGTATGAATTGCTGAATTTGGCTGTGTTTGCTGATACACGAGAATTATGAGTATTGAGGGCTCTCATAATTAATGGCCCCTCTGAAAGTCTCCCTAATTCGGATTAAAATAGGCTGGAAGAGTTTTTGTCAGGCTGAGTTGTTGAGAGTTTTTATGTTTGTTTGTCTAACTGCAGTGTTTGTTTGTATAATTGTTTCGTGTTTGTTTGTCTACCCGCCGTCTTGTGCATGCGTTGTAACAACTCATAATGAATCAGTCCACAGCCAGGGTAAAATGAACTAAAACTTCAGTTATTTCACCAAAATTAAATGACTTGAGAGAAATGAAACAATAATGTAAAGATGAAAAGCTCAAACAGCTCAATGTTGTATTATTTGTTTCATTTATTCTTAAATCTATGTATTATATGGTAATAATGAATAATAAAAAAACGTAATGTATTGAACACATTCCAAAACAAAGAAGATAAGACAGAACCAGACTCAGACATGAGGACTGGCTTATCTATAGCCAGTTGAGAAGCACTTGAGGTGCTTGGCTCTGTGAGGCCTGATGTACTTATAGGGTTCTGTTTTCTTCAAGGTTGTGTCTTCCTAGTCGAATGTACTTAATGTAAGTCGCTTTGGATAAAAGCGTCAGCTAACTGCAATGTAGTCAGACAGTAATTGAAACTTTTGCGCTGTTGCTGCAAAATGAAAACCTTGTTGATTGTCTGTTTCCAACTGGCCACTGGAATCAGATAATTGATATACGTTGAAGTTCAATTACAGTTTAAATATAGTTTAACATTCTTTATTAAACTGTTTCAAATTATTTCTAGTACAATTGGTCTATACAGACATTACTACAATCCTAATAGTTGTCAAATACTGAGCTTATGAACAATAGAGTAAAGGTCGCTGGTTAAGCCAGGATCAATATACTTGTTGAGGTTTTATTGTGCACATAATAAATGTGTTTAGATGAATTGAGCAATTTTTTAAAGGAGTATAATGTTGCAATTTTTAAGATAAGTAATTGCAGTTCAAAGGTAGATGTTTTTTTTTTCTCCTTCTCTCGTTCACGAGCACACAAAATAAATCATAAACATTTCCAAATCCGAACAGACAGAGAAGTAAACTAAACTATTTTGCTCTTCATTTTTAAATGGGATTTTCCGCTACATAACAGAAGACTTAATACAGGACTTAAAGAACGTTTTAAAGACAAGTCATGGAGAGGTTTGCATTTTGGACGGAATCTCCCCTTTCCTCTGCTCTTAAAATCCTGCACCCGAGGTCAATCACAGGCGTGACCTTTGGAGGGGCAGAGAATCTGAGCAAGACCACAGAGCGACCATTGGGGGTTTTATGGCCTAAAGGCACAAAGAGGAACATCTGGCTACCCCCAACCAAACAAACACACACACACACACACACACACACACACACACACACACACACACACACACACACACACACACACACACACACACACACACACACACACACACACACACACACACACACACACACACACGTGTAAGTGATTTACAGTTACTAAATCAGCCTACTATCACCTAAAGAACATATCTAGGATTAAAAGACTAATGTCACAGCAGGATCTGGAAAAAACTTGTCCATGCTTTTATCTTCAGTAGACTGGACTACTGCAATGGTGTTTTCACAGGTCTCACTAAAACATCTATTAGAAAGCTGCAGCTGATTCAGAACGCCGCTGCTCGAGTCCTCACTAACACTAAGAAAGTGGATCACATCACTCCTGTTCTGAAGTCTTTACACTGGCTTCCTGTGTGTCAAAGAATAGATTTCAAAATACTGCTGCTGGTTTATAAAGCACTGAATGGTTTAGGCCCAAAGTACATTTCTGACCTCCTGCTAAATGATGATCCATCCAGATCTCTCAGGTCTTCAGGGACTGGTCAGCTTTCTGTCCCCAGAGTCAGAACCAAACATGGAGAAGCAGCGTTCAGTTATTATGCTTTTAATTGAACTAGTCATATTTTAGACCGCACTGTAACTTTTATCCATGTAACTTCTCCTTTTTAATGTTAAATTGAACTATTCATATTTTAAATTGCACTGTAACTTTTATCCATGTATTTGTCCTTTTAATGCTTATTTTATTAACTTTTCTTTTAATGCTTAATGTCTTTCATTTTTTGTAAGGCACTTTCAATTGCCTTGCGTTGAAAGGTGCTATATACATCTGATGGAGATGGATAGAGGCATTCATTTTAATTGTAGCAGTCAGTTTGTGGTTCTGGCAGCATTGTTGAGCATTTTTCATAGATGTGTTTTCATGCCTCTGTGTAAGGCTTAGTCTTTCTATCTGTATAGCCACTGGTGTAACTAAGTTCATAAACTCAACAGGGACTATACTTGAGCACTATTTTGAGATACTTGTACTTTATTTGATTTAAATGTTTTGCCACTTTATTCTTCTACTTCTACAGTTCAGAGGTACATGGTGTATTTCTACTCCGCTACATGTATTTCATACCTTCAGTTACTTTGCGGATCTGGATGAATTATGTGAAATATAATCAAGTGTTAAATCAGACTTTAGTTCCACCTGGAGTAAATCCACAAGCTACCCTGCAGTCTCCAAAGTACTTCAGACTAGCTGCAGGTCTACCAGATCAATCATTATAAAACACGTCATATATTATTCTGAAATGGACCAATCTGCACAACGACTACCTTTACTGTCGCTATTTCCACTATATTTTGATGAGAATACTTTTCTACTTTTACTTGAGTAACATTTTAATGCAGTACTCTTGCTGTAACGTAGTATTCCTACACTCTGGTACTTCTACTCAAGAACAAGAGTACTAAAGCTAACGTTAGCCGGAAAGGTTTTTCAGTTCGCTTCATGCTGAAAATGAAATAGGACCCCACGGTTTGATGATTGATAGGTGTGGGCTGTCTTCCATTTTTCACACACAGGACAGTGGGGGATATCCACCCTTATCCACAAATGTAAAGTAGTTCACACAGCCTTTTTCCTCTGTGAGGAGCAGCAGGTTCAGCTTCATTTAAATATGTCGTGTAGTAATACTGTAGATGGATTTATTTTTCATCTCAAGAGAGAATGTGTATTTTATGTTAATATTTCAAAAAAATCCCCCCAGACAGCGCCGCTGCGGGGTTGGGTTTTCAGCATGTCACTTTTGTCACACAAATGTGCCTTTTTATTTCATACAGTTCCATTTGGATTGAGACAGGGAAATAATCCAAACCTCATGCGTGGCGTTTCACCGTCAAGGGGGCGATATAGCCATCTGTATGTCAAATATGTCTTATATGTCTTAAATGACATGATGAATTGGAAATGGGGGACCCTGATGTAAACAAGACGAAAGTCTTTCTCTGGTCTGCATCCCCTTGACAATTGTATTTTTTGAGCTGTACTGTACCCAATATACAAGCTGTTAATAAACTTTTCAATCAATCAATCAATATGTAATTACATTTCAAATACTGATTTGAGCCCCACCACTGTATGAGTTAGCCCTACCATAGATTACCCAAAAAAAAAAAAATACTCAGGAGCTGATAAGTCAATTAATTGCTTATCATGACAGGCACACAATAAAACAGTGGAAACAAACATGTGTTTGACTTTCATTAGTGAATGAAACTGGGTGCCCTTTTATAGTCTGTGTCCAATATTGTGCATTTATATATATATTATATACATATCCTACATATATGCTAAGGTCCCGCTACTGACACGATAGCAGTCATTTCGTGCGCATGTGTGTAATTAAACCCATGATATCGAAATCTCAATCCAGCCAGGTACCCAGAGTTGGCAACCTTGCCCATGCCCCAAATAATATT